>NC_051279.1:1671170-1873670 GCF_015220745.1 Sebastes umbrosus | reverse complement strand
ATGTTACATTATGCTTGAGACAAAAGGACAAATACAAGCTTTCCCCCTTTTGTTTCATGTCTTTGTTTCCTGTCTTTGTTTCCTGTCTTTGTCTATTAAAAACTCTATTATAAAATGAAAAGCTCCGGCGCCGGTGAGTCAGTATGGTTTGAGGAAAATATTAGTGATTGAAGTGCGTTTGCACTTTCAGAGTCCAATAATTCCATAACGCCAAGAAAGAGATCAGCGATGATGGACAAATCCGAGAGAAAAGCTAACATTTTCAGCACCGCTGGAGGAAAGTAAAAGGATGACGGGTTGTGGGACTTGACCCTGCGGCTGCACAGCATGACATCACACTTATCTCTCTACAGCCCTGGGAAACAACACACAGCCGGAAGAAACTAACACACAACATAATCACCCCTCTGTCAGATCAAATTAAGCCTATTACTGTCTCTAAATAAGACCTGCTAGAAATGTGAAGCAATGAAGAAAACTGTCTGTCTGCCGTTGATTAACTCGAGCTCCAGGCCACCAAAAAACGGAAACATATGAGTCACATGTTCCCTGCTTTTGGTGAATGTGCATTTATGTAGACGGGTGGCTAATAGGCCCTTTTCCACTACAGGAACTTAACAAGCGGTGAGTTAAGGTGTAGCCACTGTCTGGGGTTCTCATGGTGTCTCCATCGCACCCCCCCTTCTGTGGAGGGGAGTCCCTGAACCGAAATGTCAGCTCTGCTCTGGAGGTGCTACTGGATTCAGGTTCCAGGTACTCTCAGGGGAAAGACTGGCAACAGCTCATTTGCAACACGTTTTGTATCTCTCTGTGTTCATGTTGTGTCTCTTTGTAGTTGTTTTGTGTCTCTCTGTGGTCATGTTGTCTCTCTGTGTTCATGTTGTGTCTCTTTGTAGTTGTTTTGTGTCTCTCTGTGGTCATGTTGTGTCTTATTGTAGTTGTCTTGTGTCTCTTTGTAGTTGTCTTGTGTCTCCCTGTGGTCATGTTGTCTCTCTGTGGTCATGTTGTGTCTCTTTGTAGTTGTTTTGTGTCTTTTTGTGGTCATGTTGTGTCTCTTTGTAGTTGTTTTGTGTCTTTTTGTAGTTGTCTTGCATCTCGTTGTGGTCATGTTGTGTCTCTTTGTAGTTGTCTTGTGTCTTTTTGTGGTCATGTTGTGTCTCTTTGTAGTTGTTTTGTGTCTTTTTGTAGTTGTCTTGCATCTTGTTGTGGTCATGTTGTGTCTCTTTGTAGTTGTCTTGTGTCTTTTTGTGGTCATGTTGTGTCTCTTTGTGGTCATGTTGTGTCTTTTTGTAGTTGTCTTGTGTCTTTTTGTGGTCATGTTGTGTCGCTCTGTGGTCATGTTGTGTCTTTTTGTAGTTGTCTTGTGTCTCTTTGTAGTTGTCTTGTCTTCTTGTGGTCATGTTGTGTCTCGTTGTGGTCATGTTGTCTCTCTGTGGTCATGTTGTGTCTCTTTATAGTTGTCTTGTGTCTCTCTGTGGACATGTTACGTCTCTTTGTAGTTGTCTTGTGTCTTTTTGTGGTCATGTTGCGTCTCTTTGTAGTTGTTGTGTGTCTCTTTGTGGTCAAAGTGCGTCTCTTTGTAGTTGTCTTGTGTCTCTCTGTGGACATGTTACGTCTCTTTGTAGTTGTCTTATGTCTTTTTGTGGTAATGTTGCGTCTCTGTGTAGTTATCTTGTGTCTCTGTGGTCATGTTGCGTCTCTTTGTAGATGTCTTGTGTCTCTTTGTGGTCATGTTGTGGTCTCTTTGTGTTTCTTTGTGTCTCTTTGCAAGCTGTTTTAGTCTCTTTGTAGTTGTCTTATATTTCTTTGTGGTCATTTTGATTCAGTGATCGGTAGGTCCCTTCAGTAATTCATCCAAGAATCAGGCTGAATTATTGTTTAATTATATTCCCTGCAGTAATTATGTTGATGTTAATTATGTCTGTGTCTTTGTTAAATGTGTGCAACTGAGAAAGAGGAAGCTACTGAGCTTTTGTTCAACTTGCTTCATTCTCAATAATCTCCACTAGTATCTGGAACCTGCAGTAGAAACACAAGCTCAGCTGACCACTCACAGTCCTTGTTGTCTCCCCATGGTGTCTCTACAGCTACCGTAGCCCTGACGTATTCCATTTTGAGGGGAGCACAGGTCAGGTACGGTGTAGCTGGCCTCTAGGCCGGAACAAATGAAAGGAACACTCAGCATTTTGGGAAATGCACTTCTTTGTTGTGCTCTACCCAGAGCCACATGAGCTCTCTGTCGTGGGCACACAAAATTCAATTTTGAAAATATTGATCTCCTCCGCCATCAAAATTACAGTCAGATACTCCGGTTTTGATGGCCACTGAGTTCAATGTTGTGACTTTTCTGTAAAGTTTCTAATAGGCTATTGACTGTTGGCCCAAATTCAAGCGGAGAGGTCTTAGCAAAACTTGACCTCTGCTTCAAAAATCACATCAGGGGCCTGTACTCACTGCTAAGGCTTGCCATGTGGGAAAAAGAAATAAGCAATGTGAAAAGGTTTGTGCTCTTGAATTTAGGCTTCTTAAGAAGTAGTATCAGGTGTGCATAGCCAAGGTTAACACAAAGGAGAAATGGCCACACACTAACAAACTACTTTAAGAGGCTAGATACCGGAACGAAAAAATGAAAAAGGTGACATAGAAGTGAACATTTTTAGTCATAGGACCATCGTCTGCACAATTCACAGACTCCAGAACCTTAATGACAAACAGCACATCAGCAGGAAGTGTTTTCAATTGGGAGTTGTCTGTGTTTCCATCTTAGAACTTTAACCCTTTCACCGTGTTTTCAGTTCATGAAAGTTAATTGTGACACTTTGTTAGCCTAAAAATGTCTTATTCAGGATTCGGTTGTACTTAGCTCCACCTTCTCATGTCACTTCTGGTTGCACTGATGGCGACGGCCTAAATGCCGAAATCGACGTTTCAAAACAGCCGTCCACAAACTAATGGGAGCAATGGCACAAATGTAGATGCCTCCAATTACCCAGCCCCTTACAATATTTATATAACACAACAAATAATTAATAATGATTTCATCATTTTGAATTTGATGTTTAGTTTGATGTTTAGTTTCGGTGTTGTAATCTGAGCTCCTTCGTGCTTTGTTGGCATAGACGGGCCGGCCAGGCATGCTTTTAGTTCATGTTGCATGTGAGCACGCCCTGAGAGAGCAGCATAGTTCACAGCTGATAACGGCATTGCGACCCGGCATCGTTGTGGAAGCGTATGACAAAACTGTACAGCTAAACTAGCTAGATGCCAAGGAACGCATCAACATGATGTCTACACACAAACAAACAAAGGCAGGACTTTTTGTTGCTGTTGAACCTAGACTTTTATTTGGGAAGATATATTTGGCCAAACAATATTTACCAATATCAACAAACGCTACAATATAATACTGATTAAATTACACTACAAGCTGATAAATATGAAATCCATTTCAGTAAAAATACATAAAAGAAACAGAGCATACAGTACATCAGTGAAGACTGTAAAGCTCAAGCTCAGCCTGAAACTCCTGCTCCACCTTCATCTGGATTTCTGATAAAAAGTTAGGAGCTGAAGGTCTGTGACATACACCAGTAACCCTCCACAGGATACAGGAAACAACCCAGCTTGTGCCTCTGATGTAATCCCTTAATTCACATTTGATGATAACATTTGAGTCACAGGAAACAGAAACGACAAAAAAAAAAGAAAAATAAGCACAATGATGATTACATGAGAAGCTCCGACTGGGGCTCACTCTGGACAAATTGGTATGCTGAGAAAGGCCTCCATCCCCAGACTGATGCACATGTAAACAGAGGCAGAGATGATGGAGTAGAGATGTTGTTGCAGGGCAGCTCCCTCCTACTGGAAACCAGCTGCTCAGGTCAGGGATCAGACTGGGCAGGAGCACCGCGGTGACACGGTAATGACAGCAGCTACCTGTAAAACACAGGCAGAGCAGACAACAGGCATCAATCACCCAGCAGACACCACCGCCTCATGCTTAGCAATTCTCAGCATGCTCAGCCTTCACAAAGCACACGGAGGATGCAGAACTCTTACAGGAGCAGCTGCCTCGGGCTTGTTATTCCCTTTCATTTGTGAATTATTAATTGGTAAGAAACCAATTTGTTCTTTTTATTCTAAAAGTGTCACAGGTTGTGGGAAGTAATTTATGATTGGTGGTCAACGGCGGAGTTTTAATTAAGTCCAGGCCAGAGTTCACAGTACTGGAGATGGAAGTGGTTCATTAATCACCAACTAGCAGACTTGGCCGGTACATGAAAGGCCAAAGCGCATCACTTTTATCTGAATTACAGTTAATAGTTGGCCAACAGGAAACATGTAAGTGAATTAAGCCCAGCGAGGAAAGAGGATTCTGAGGATCATGTTGGCATTTGATGAACAGACATAGATCAAAATATAGATCAATTCACGGGCTTCCCAATCTGTGTATTAATTAATATGTCATCAACAAACAGATGTACAACACTGACTGATGTGTACTTTCAAACATCAGCCTTATTGACCCAAGCCTTCTGACAATGAAAGGCAACTTTCACAGGGTTCTGTTAAGATTTTGAAAATGTGAGAGACCTCCACACATAATGACATATGTTAAATTTAACAGTTTTGTTCCTGTTGTGTGTTGAAAAAACAATTTGGCCAAAACAGCACACCACACACTAACAGATTCATTCATGAACAATAAGAGCCCGACCAAGCCCCCCGAGGAAGAGCGCTTGGCGTTGAAGCAAATGTTTGTAGTGGCCAAACGGCGGTACTGCAACTTCCGCGTCTGTCACGTGATGCCATCGGGCCCAAAAGTACTTTTTCCCATAGACTTACATTGGGGAAAGAGACGTCTGTAAATCAGCGGATACATTTTTTTTAGGTGAATCAACTTCCCAGTATGAACACTTGAATAGTCTTTATTTAAATCATTAGGTTCTAAAAGTTGTAAAACGCACTAACAGCTGAATCCAGAGCTGTTTTCCGTTAATGTGAATGAGACCCAGACCGAAGCTGGAGCGAGGGCTGGGAGGCGGAGTATAAAGGAAAGGACTAACTATTTAAGTGTTTGTACTGGGAAGTTGATTTACCTAAAACAGACGTCTCTTTATACGTCCATGGCCACAGACTCATTGGCGTTTTCAGCCCAAAATGGCTGCAGTGCTACTGTAGCGCCATCTAGCGGCAGAAACCTGCCGTTTTTAGCGTAAATTAACATAGGCCGATGCCTCAGTGGTGAAATATTTTGGCAAGAACGTAGTTTTATGTCAGTTTGACTGTAATATGTTAAAAGCGGATGCTCTGTGTTTCAAGTCATGTTGCGTTTAGGTGATTTAGAAAGCTCGGAATTTCGAGTTTTCCAGTGATACCAAACACGTTATTGTAGACTGATGAGAAAATGATCCCGGATCTTTTGAACACAACACACTGACAGATGAGCAGCGACATAATTCTGACATCTGCTAATCCAGATATATGTGATATATGTATCTGCACATTTTGAACATAGTTCCTCAAAATCCAGTCTACCGAAGACACACATGGGTGAGTATGTGGGGGCAGCTGTGGCTCAGAGGGTAGAGCAGGTTTTAGGGTTAGGGTTAGGGGTTAAGGTTAGTCGGAAGGTCGGTGGTTCGATCCCCGGCTGCTACGGGTCACATGTCAATGTGTCCTTGAGCAAGACATTTAACCCTAAATTGCTCCCGAAGGCTGAGCCATCGGTGTGTGAATGAGTATTTAGATTAGATCCTGATGGACAAAGTTGGCACCTTAGCAGCCTCTGCCATCAGTGTATGAATGGGTGAATGCTGACATTTAGTGTAAAGCGCTTTGAGTTGTTGGACGACTCGAAAAGCGCTATATAAGTGCAAGTCCATTTATATATACAAGGCTCATCACTGAACAGCTACAGAGAGATCTACTGTAACCTCCAATCAACCTCAAAGTTTGTGTTTCCAGCCTATAACCTCCAATCACACGCCTCCAAATACCTAAATGAGCCGTCTGCAACGACGTCTCTTTTATCTGCTGCTGAGGGCTGCATCTGACTGATCACACACACACACACACACACACACACACACACACACACATGCAGTCCATTTAGAGAGAATTAAAGAGAGAGCAGACACACAGGCACCTTCAAGAACACATTTTATTTCTTTTCACATATAATATAATTTTTATGCGGCTGTTTCCATTTTTATTGAATTTTAGTTAGACACTCTGGCAATACTAAGAAGATTAAATTGAATAGAACTTAGTGAGGAAAGAAAATAAATTTGTGTTTCCCAAAGTTTTGTGATTGACTCAAGGACTTCCAAACCCTGAGTGATAAAGAAAAGATTAAACTTGTTATAAGGTGAGCAGAGCCAGAGTTCACATTGTGACTCGCTTTGCATATTTTGGACAAACAAGTTGAATATCAAACACAACAGACACTGATAAAAACTGCTCCCATACAAACAGACATATGCTAATAATGCAACTGGACAAACCAACAGACAGGTAGATCATATCAAAAATCCCCCTCAAATGTCAGACACACGTGCCTTTCATTCACTTCGTCGGGAGCTATCAACGGCGGTGAGACGGTGAGGGGAATTTTAGAAATGAAAACCCACCGTCAGAGTGAGAGGGGATCACTGAGAGTGACGCAGGAAAGGCGAACATGAGGAGAGAGAGAATGGAGCGAGATGGAGAGAATAGAGAGAGAGCTGTAAGGAGAGGAAGAGTGATGAGAGGACTATGAAGTTTGACAGGAGAATGAACATGACTACACTGCAGAGCCCGTCCGTGAAAAGACCTGAGGCGTCCGTCAGATTGGTGATTTTGTGCCCATCTGCACAATGTTCCGATCCTGACCAACTGGAAGGACGCCAGTTTAGGAGGACAGGAGGTGGATAGAGCAGATTTATGTCAAGGTAGATCTGTGTGTGTGTGTGTGTGTGTGCATGTGTGTGTGTGTGTGTGTGTGTGTTTATAGAGAGAGAGAGAGAGTGAGGTAGAGATGTAAAGATAGTTCTTTGTAGAGATCAGAGGCCGTGGAGTGACTGTGTCTGCTTGGCTCACACAGTCAGAGAGCGTTGCCAGTCATGGCCACATCAAAGCTCTGCCACCACAGAGAGCCCCCCCCCCACCCGCCTTTCTGCTTCCGGAAGACACACACAAACACACCCACACATTTGTATAACTGCATTCATTCCTCAGCACATAATCCGGCTGTCATCCCTTACCACTACTTGCTCTTTGTCTTGACCTTTACGTTGGCCTTGAAGACTAATCCTGGTTTATTACAGCCTATTTTCATCGTTTTTGGACATCATTTCTATCAGTTATGATCTCACACAGTACCTGCTACACCTGAAGAAAGGCGAGCAGTCACTAGCGCTAGGTGGCTAATCTCCTAGTATATTTGCTGCTGACCGACCACAATTGGCTCATTTAAACTGCCCCATATCATAAATTTGCTTCAAAGAACTTTACAATCTGTTTACCATACCACCACTAGCATAGCCAGAAAAAAACAAACTGTGGGTGTGCATCAGATAATCCTGGGGTGCCACATGATCTAGCGGTGAACTGGGAATGAAATTCAGCCCAGGACTTTGAGATGGAGAGGCCGGAGGGTGAACATTTGTTTTGGCAGTTTTAACACTAATACAGCCACCTCAGCTGCCTCAGTGTATCCATCCATTATCTGTAACCGCTTATCCTATTTAGGGTCGCGAGGGCGAAGAGAACCCACGCTAACACGGGGAGAACATGCAAACTCCACGCAGAAGGGCCCCAAGCAGGGAGCTCTAGCTGTGCAGCACCTCCGTATATATTTATGAACATTTGTGGCTGGTTGAAAAGTCCGCCGCCGATGTCTGAGTGCAAGTGAATGCAGATGACCCTGCCAGCTGCTGCTCCGTTTTCTACCGGCCCCGGCAACTTCCTGTGCCGCCTCTCCTGATCCTGGCCGCATGCAACGAATACTCATGACTTTTTTTCCTGCTAAATGTGTGCGTGGGGTCGCCAACTTCCACCATTAGTAGTAATATAGAACAGCTGGAGATGGATTGGGCCGGGTTTTTTTTTTTTTAATAATAGTAACAACTTTAGTAAGGCTAGAACTAAAAATGAATTCTGTATCTGTTTTTTGCTGGTGTGCTAGCTGCCTCTCTGGGTGCCTCTCACCCTGTCACACCTATAGCACACCACCTCTAACTTTAGACCTTCAATTATATTATCTTAAAGATCACATTGGCTGTGGGTTAAATGATGATGAACCGTCACGCTACAGGGGTCATGGTCCAGCGCACGCAGCCACATGCAGAATACATGATATCAGGGTTCAAATTACAGGGGTGATTAGGGGGGTCTGAACCGCCTCATTAAGACTTGGACCCCCACCCGAAAACATTTATGTGCTAGCTAGAAAGTGTACTGAGGACGCCTTCGACTGTCACTATATTCCCTGGCAGGTTGCAGCAGTCCCTCAACAGTCTCTCTATTTGAAGGTAAAACTGAAAGTGAAATGTTGGTAATTGTTGACTCCATGTTGGCATGGTGATGGAGACTCCCCCCAGTATTCCTGTCTCTAAGGAGCCACCTGCTGCGTCAACAGACCCGCTGGTGATGGATTCACTTAAAGGTCCCATATCGTGCTCATTTTTAAGGATACTAGAACATGTTTACATGCTGTAATGTTAAAAAAAACACTTTATTTTCCTCATACTGTCATACCTGTATTTACCCTCCGTCTGAAACGCTCCGTTTTAGTGCGTTTCAACGGAATTGCAACGGAATTGCGTTGCTAGGCAACAGCT
Organism: Sebastes umbrosus; assembly: GCF_015220745.1. Lineage (NCBI taxonomy): Eukaryota > Metazoa > Chordata > Actinopteri > Perciformes > Sebastidae > Sebastes > Sebastes umbrosus. Next base: position 1,864,845 of record NC_051279.1, on the reverse strand, counting down.
TGGGTCCATGTTTACTTCCTGTCAGCTGATGTTATTTACATACACTGCAACAGGAAATAAACTGGGACACATTTAGAATGTTTTTGTTTAAAACTATGTAATGGTCTAAATATTGTATATTTGTGACATCACAAATGGACAGAAATCCTGACGGATTGTTTCAAACGCACAATTTCTGAATACGGGCTGTGTGTATTTCTCTGTACATTGAGTGTTTTGATAGTTTAACAGTATTTATAAAGCACTTAAACCTGCCTTGGAAATAAAAAAGACATGAAAATCTCACTTTTTACAATATGGGACCTTTAATACACTTCCACTGAAGCTTCCTGTGACACGTGAGGCACTCATTACTGCTCAGGAATCTGATCCGTCTCTTGCTAAATGTTTCTCTTCCATGTCTCAAACAGATGGAAAGCTGCTCGTGTCCTTACTTCTTGGATGCACATGTGAACCTCGCATGAAGCAAACACGGTGTGTCCACAGTGCATATCACCCTGAATCCCAAGGAGCGCTGGAGGCACTGGCATCAGACTCATATCCATGCTGTAGAAATACCGCTTGGGTACCAGACCGGTATTAAGTGGGCTGGAAGGTACCACTGATGGTGTCTACATTGGTGCTGAAGTAACTATTAAGTAACAAGCTATCGTTATCTTTTTGTACGTTGATTCTAGGGATGACAGGATACTGTAGATGGTTTTTGCAAAAACACTTTGCAAGTTGTGGCTCCTCTTACAACTTAAGGTGTTTAAAGTTGAGGTGAATGCAAGTAGTGATGGGAGCTGGAGCAGTCCTTTTCCATTAAGATGCACACGGAGTGATGTGTTGTTGTGAGGTTAAGGATGGAAACGGTGGTGATTTTGCAGTGAGTTAATCAATTAATTAATCTTAACTACTTTTAACTCATTGCCAGGAAGCCCCTTAAGGGAGAGCTGCCAATTTTGTTACGTTCCCTCTCCTGTCCTCTCCTCTCCTCTCCTCTCCTCTCCCTCTTTTGTGTGTGTTGATAGGAGTTAGATTTAGAATTGTATCTTCTCTTTTGGGCTATTTTATTTATTATTGTGAATTTATTTCTACTCAGGGCTGGTTTGTCAGAGCTTCTATATGTGGCAATAAAAGATTGAAATACTGAACAAAACGACTCCTCATATTCTTCATCTAGGTTTGTGTTACTAGAAATAGTACTTTTTATTTTATACACCTGACTTGTAATTTTGGGCAATCTCTGGCACACAAATTTCCTTTTGGATTAATAAAGTTCTATCTCATTTTATCTCTTAATTGCATAGAAGTCATAGGGAGGAGGTCTAGATGGGTAGTTGGGCATACTGTACAAAGCTCAGGACATTGGTACTGACAAAGGTAGGATATTGTAGGAATAAAAGAATAGATATGTTTCAGTGAATTTCCTCATGCTGAAAATATAGGCCTCATCCGAGAACATTTTTGTTCTAATCCTAATCCTCATTTCTTTTTTTACTTTGAGGTTTGCGCCTACAATTGTTCCAAGTCAGATTCACCAAACTCTCTTGAACCTGATGTCACCTCTTCGTGAGGAGGTGCAACAATCATGAGATGTGATCATTGTGACATAACCGGCACCCCTAAATTGCTGGGGCCAGTCCCCAATTTGCCAAAACGGGGCCACTGGTTCTGTTGTTTGTGTTCAACTTCTATTCACAAAAATGTTGCCAAAGAGTGAAAAGAAGAAGTTCACACCAAACTTGCTGTCGGAAATCAACATGAGAAATGCAGCAGTGTCAGTGGTGGTACTGGGAGACCTGAAACAGTAAGAAAATATGAATACAGCTGCCAACAATGTGCCATCATAGCAGAGAACTGTGACAGGAGTAAAGTGAGAGAATTCCCCTAACTGCTGAACAGCCTTTAAGTTTCCATGCCAAAATAGGCCTATGCCAATAAAATCATTAAATCACAAATACAACTTCTGTAAATTGGCAACCATGATAACCAACTACTGATCTGAATATTCATTTTGCATTAAAGGGACTGTTTGTAACTTCTTACACATATAAATCAATCCGGGTCGGTGTCCCATGCGCGCTCGGGTGTGACTTCGCTGTTCAGACTCAGACTCCAACACAAACTACAGTGAAGCACCAAAACCTCTTGGTTGTATCTAGTGAAGCCCGTCTGTTAAACAGTGTTGGCCGCGGTCGGAGGACGCGGGGGAGACCGTAGCTTTGGTCTCCAGGACCGGAGTCTCTGCTGTACTCTGCTCCTCTGCCTGCCTTCACTCACACACCGCGCTCTTTCCTTTCGCTCCACCTCTCACGTGCATGCTGCTCACTCCACACTGCAGAAGAGTTAGTTTAGCTCTGAGAATATCTAGTGAATGTTCAGTGGACGTTTGTGCAGAAATAACTGCTGCAGCTCCTCCAGACCAACAGAGGTTTCCCGTGTCTTGTGAAGTGACGGGGCTCCGCAGAGAGAAACGTTATCGTCTCCGACCAAAACTCCGGCGTCTCCTCTGTTCCCTCCGGCCGCGGTCGGGAGGCTGAGGCAGGAAAAGCCAACACTAGGATCAGCATTGATTCATGGAGAGACCTTCGTCTGGTCAGCTAACATTACTGCCAAGCAGCTGAAATATAGAGTGATATTGTGCTTTTAGCTGACGTGTGTCGCCTCACTGTGTTGAGCGATGCTCGTTCATGTCTGTGTAGAGCGAGCACAAGCGCGAGCAACAGGATGCTGACTTACGTTGACTTATCGGCCACAGGTGTTGCTGTTAACAAGACATTCTGTTATTCACTGTAGAACTAGAGAATGTAATAAGGATCTCTGATACCGGCAGATACACACACCAACATGTGAATAAGGGAGTTCTGGCAATTATTTTTTTCCACTTCAAGCACTGCTGAGAAGCGGTGAGTCACATCATCCAAACACTGCCCTCACTGCCCCTTTCAACAGGTTCAAATAAGTTCTCAAGACCAACAACAGGCTACATTAAACAAACATCCAGAAAGCCCAATAGTGAACAACATTGTGATCTATATCTGAGTGAGCTAGTTCTAGTGTTTAACCAGAGTGTTTTGGGGAGATTTAGAGGTTTCAATCTAGTCTAGATCAATACAGACTCATTGGGTGGGTCAACGCCTTCCTGCCCCGTTTCCAGAACACGGTGTCCAGATGCAGGAAGCTAATAGCTCATATCAATCACAGCCAAAACCGGTTCCATGGCACTGCCATTGATTGTCAGTCAGCAGCAGGATGAATGGCATCTCTGTAATGTGGTGGAGACCAAGCCAACAGGATCTGTGTGGTAGAGGAGTGAAATGTCCAGAGGTCCTCACAAGACTGAAAGCTTTATCGGTGAGTAAGTGTATCCTCAATCACTCACACTGAGTATATCAAAGAACTGATGTCATCTAGGGTGATGAGGAAAAAAGAAAAGAAACCTCAAAAACAACTTTACATTCTAAATGACAAAACCATGGTTACACAGGCCACACTGCAGTGGCTTTGATTGTTTGATTGATCTATTTACTGCTAATCATGTACACTTCACTAACATTTGCAATGCCACGTTAGAGGCGTGGCTCTCGGCAATCATTGACATTGCACTCTTGTTATTCCTTACATTTATGGCTCATATTTACAAGCTGCTGTTCCTATTTGGGGGTAGTGGAAGTTTAAGCGCAATTATTTCCCACCAACAAAACGCCAGTGAGTATTTCTTAGTTGGTGGCTAAGTACTCTACTTATACCATGTTTCATTAAAGCTTCAGTAGGCAGTATATTTTTGGCATCAAAAATGCCATAATAACCTTTCAACATATTGTAATTCAAGTGTTCTGAGAGAAAACTAGACTTCTGCTCCTCCTCATGGCTCTGTTTTCAGGCTTTAGAACATCTAGCCCGTGACGGGAGACTTTGACCAATCACAGGTCATTTCATTGAGAGAGAGCGTTCCTATTGGCTGTGAAAGTGAAGTGCAAACCTACACTGTGGCCATGTGTTCTTCAGTTTTTACTTTGTAAATGAACAATATACTCTGTACGTAAATTATTTATTAGTAAGTCGGTATTTTCTTTTAAGAATGTCTTTTCCACGTGTTGATGTAATTAATTCTAAGGTCTCTGAACTATGAGTAACTAACGATACTAGTTAAGTGTAAGATTTGTGATGGCCGCCGGTGTATTTCCAAGATAGAACTCACACAAGCACTCAGCATTTAAAATCAATATGGTCAAAGAATCTTTTTCTACTCTTCCAGTTGGGATGATATGTCCTATCATATCACAGTGAGTGCCTCTCTTTGTCACTTCAAACAGTTACAGACTGAAGGACTAACCTGTAATCACTAACTGTCATCATTCTGCCCACCCACCACCCACATGCCCATCACAGCCACCATGTCTCGGTCTTCTGTTTACAGGTTTCCTTCTTTCTCTATTGATAATGGCTGATCTCATTTTGCATTATTTTGTCTGAGTCACTTGTTTTGTTACCCATCTGTGAACTGATTTGACGTCTGAAGAAAAGGAGCGTGGTGGTTAAAGGAAAGAAAAGGATTCTTTTTTTTATTTTCTACATAAACAAACTGAAACAAATAGAAAATACTGCTGGAAAACATTCAATCAATAGTGAAACATCATGACACAACTTTTTTGATTCTTGGAAATCTCCCAACTGAAGTTGAGAAAAACACATTCAGATGAAACTCATAGTTAGGGATGTCACGAGAACCGATAACTTGTGAAAACACCGGTGTTACTGATTACACCGGACATTTTACAGGAAAAGATGACGGTCAACATGTGCAGAGCGTTGACTCTGATCTTTACTTTACTGTCGGGTGGCGGTGTGTCTGGCCTCTCCGGTAGAGCTTTTGCTGCGGGGCTCCGCTGCGGGGCTCTACCTGGCGCCGCTGCTCCGTGCACACCGGCTGTGACGGCTCCATCCGCCTCGCGGCGATCATCTCATTAACGTTATGGTTCCCTTATAGCGTTGAGATTAAACGTGAAATATTGCCAAATAGGTGCGTTTGCTTTTTGCTTCGACAATAAATCCTCTGCCTCCTAATCCTGCTACTTTGAGCTGACGGACCAGATGCGTTCACGGTCAGTATGTAGCGTCCGTCGTCTGACTATCGATTGCATATTGTTTTATGTTAAATGCAGTACCTGTGAGGGTTTCTGGACAATATCTGTCATTGTTTTGTGTTGTTAATTGATTTACAATAATATATATATACATACATTTGCATAAAGCAGCATATTTTCCCACTCCCATGTTGATAAGAGTATTCAATACTTGAAAAAATCTTCCATTAAGGTACATTCTGAACAGATACAAACATCTGCGATCATTTTGCAATTAATGGAGATTAACTAAGAACCATCATGCAATTAATCACAATTAAATATATTAATCGATTAACAGCCCTAAAAAAACAACATCTGCTTGGACACAGTGACCTACTGTATACCTGTATGTCATGCTTTAACAAACAATATGATTTCTATATCATGTACTTAAATATCACATTCTCTGTTGTATTGTTTTGGATCCCACCATAGTTCTGGTCCTGTCTAAAGTCAGCCGTCTCAAGGCTTAAATAGTACCTAAACATCACTATTTTTAGCCGTGCTAGCGGCTTGGCTCTGGGGATGACAATGCCGGTTGCTCTGCCGGTCACTTTTTCCATGTTTGTCCATTTGGATCAGTCTGAAATATCTTGACAACTATTTGATGGATTGCAGTGACATTTTGTTCTGACAGAGGATGAATCCTAATGTCTTTGGTGATCCCCTGACTTTTCAAGACTGTCCTTTCCAAAAAGAATTACAGCATTAGTCGTTTCAGCAAGTTCCCCAAAAGGACATATATGTTTCCGGTTAAGTGACAAAGTCCTATAACAGCTGTAGGAATTATGACGGGAGTAGAGGAGGAAGTCAGGTGGCGCTGCTATAGTCCGTGTAGGGAGGAAGCCGGGGTGGAATGGTCGGTCAAAAACACATTGGATTTTAACACGGGAGGCCGCTGTTCTTCTCTCGTTTCCAAACTACAGTCAACATTGGTTGACCCTAACCACGATAGCTATGTAACCTTAACAAAGTAGTCATTTTAACCCGAACCACAATGTTTCCCTTACTAAATCCCAAACCATGATCTTCCTCTAAACCTGTCCAAACCTTAACCACAACGTTGTCACATCATAGAATAAACACTGATTTGTAACAGATTTGGAAGGCACAGATAAATAATGTCTTCCTGAAGATAGGGACATTTAGATTAGAAAAAAACTAAATATTTGTCATTTCAGAGGGACAACGACAAAGTATTTTGTCGTTTATTTTGGAGGACTTGGTAGACTTTTCATGTAACACCACCAGCAAGTTGACAGTTTATCTAGACAACTATTGGACGGATCGTCATAACTTTGGCACATTCATGTCCTCTGTAGCGTGGCGGACATGAATTCCAATCCTGCATCTTTACAGAGGATTCTGATCTCTGAATCAATGAGACAACCCAGCTGAGACCCAAGGAACAATACTGTACTAACGGACATTTGGGAATTCATGACCCTCATCCCCCCTCTTTATGGCCACTAAATCAAATGTACTTTAATTGAGGTGTTGTGCAGAGCTAAAACATTTTAATAATAGGAGGCTTTGTGATACATGTTGAGTTGTAGCAGGAAACCACCAACCAGAGGTTGTCATCTTTAGTGTTGTGTAATTGTTTAATTAATTTTTATCTAATCATCAGGTTTTATTCAGTGCTGTGCTGTGCGCTCTTGCATTCCGTTCTCAGTCCCAGGGCGACGCTTTGTCATGGCCTTCGGCGTTTGATACCAACGCACAAGGCTAACCTTTAGCGCCGGTATGAGACGCACCGGGCGTTCCATTTTCATCCCAATTTGGACACTTTCAACAGTAAACACTCCCGTGGTGACGTAGTTTAAAGAGTGAAAGAGACACAGGGCGGGTGGAGCTAGCTCTTGTCTTGTCAGTCAGCGTACAAGAGTACAAAAGCATTCAAACTATGGCAAGCCGTTTTCCCATTTAATAGCTAGACAGGATATTCATTCAAGATATCCATAATTCTATTTTCATTAGGCAAAACTTTAATTTTAGATATCCGTAATTCCATTTTGACTAGTACGATATCTACATTCTTAGATTTCTAAATTTAAATTGTGACTAGTCAAAATAACGTTGTAGATATCTCTAACTGGAGATACGGATAGTCGAAATGTAATTAGAGATATCTAGAATTAGAGTTTTGACTATAGGTGAAATGACGTTGCAGATATCTGTAATTACGTCAGAAGGGGGGTGAAGCTATTCAAACATACTATGGTGCTGCACTACAATATATCATCTTAGCTGCCCCACTATAACTGTCGTTTTAACTACTCAGAATGACGTTATAGATATCTGAAATAAGAATTCTGATTGGTCACAACGTAAATACGACTAGTCAAAATGCAATGGTGGATATCTTTAATGTTAATTTCGGATAGTCGAGCTTAGCTATTAAATAAAAAAAACTTCCATATTCAAACTGTTTCAACAACTAAACCCTCCAACATGTCTCTCTGAGCTGTCTCTGAGCTGTCTCTCTGAGCTGTCCCAGTCCCGTGGCAGTTCTCATATGACATGATCCAGCATTAAGCCCTCCACTGGAGGATGACTCTCATTTCACCTGTTAAGGCAATCAGTCAAGTTTTAGGTAATCTCAGATCTTCTGGAAAGCTGTCAGCAGTGCATGCTGGGAGCTGAGCAGACACACAGGCAGTGGAGTGTTTGCTTGTGTTTTGCAGTGGAAGGAAGGGGGTGGCATTTCCATTTGATTGGGGATTAAAGGTCATGAAGAAGTATTTAAACACTCCTGCTCAACTTGGGGCTAATCATTCCTCCCCAGCTGTGAGTCGGAGGAGTCGGCAGCGCTCTCAGATCACCGTTGTCACAGTGTGTTGTCTCCCACTTTGCGGTGACAGAGCCTTACCCACCCAGTAATCCTCTGCAGCAAAGTTTGGAGTAAGCTGACGGCATGGAAAAAAGATAAATATGGATTTTCATTTTGTACCCTGTAATGAAAAATTGCATAGCACTTTCTGTCGTTGCTACATTTATCTCCAATACAGTTTCAGATATTCCCATACTGTAATTTACCACAATGCACAAAAACTTCCCACCTTGGGTTTTTTTAACAGTCCAAACAACTGGGACTTATTTAAAATAATGATTTCTTACTTCCAGATTAAGCATACAGACATTTAACATCTACTGAGCTTCTCAGCTTTCCCACCAGTGCCATGCTGAGTAAGTAACACATCTATGTGCACAAGAAACTTCTCCCACTTAGAGAGGAGAGATTGAGGACGTCAGTGACAAATGTCTTGCATTAACTTTGTTGTTTATTTTTCCCCCGGAAGATGTGAAATAACCCTATTAAATCAAGTAGTCACTTGGCCATTAATCTCAATGCAGCTGACTAGTCCCTCAAAGCTAATGGGGTTTAGAATTTGCATGAGGCGAGTTTACCCACAAAGCTTCGCCTAAGAGGATTGCTGTTCAGACAGAGAGCTTATTGTCACACTTGTTCATAGACATGGATTAACGATACCAGGCCCAAAGAACTCCACTAACTGTGGCAGCAACTCGCAAGTTCCCCTTCACTGGCTCAGATCTGTGTTTCAGAGGGACGGAGAGTCAGACAGTCTGCAGCATGCATCGCAAAATACTTCATATTTGTTCAATTTATACAAATACTTGTCCAGCGCCAGTATGTTCAGGCATCCGTCAAAATCATGTCCTGAAGCATCATGCTTGTTTAAGCTATAAAAGTAAAGCCAAATATGATAATTGAAATGATTCCCCCAACTCTTACCTTTCTGTTTCCTACATATCAGTTTCTCTTTCAATATTTATTTTTTTTTGTCATATCATCACAGCGTGGCAGCGCTCCTGAATTCCCGCTCTGTGTTGTCAACTTAGCTTTTTACATCATTTGAATAAGCCTCTTTCAGCGCGAGCGTGTGTGCTATGTTTCATAGTAACTAAAGCAGCTTTGGAGTCTAAATATAACATGTATCCAATGCATTAATTCTTTAATATTTATCAGCAGGAAAAAAGGTGCTCGAAATGTGGCTTATATCCGTGTTTAAAATTCAGTAAGGGAAACGGCAAAAAAAAAAAATTAAATACACAAGTTGTGCTCAAGTTCTGACACGGTTTGATCAACACACACACACACACACACACACACACACACACATATGCACTCACAATCAGACTGCACCTTCAGGACAGCACAAATCCTTCAATATCCTTTGGAAAAAAACCTCTATCTTGTCTACCACTGCCCACATTGTGTTTCTGATCCACAGTGTGAATTACAATAACATCTCAGGAGTGACAACAGGCTGTTATGATACAACATCAGAAGTGGACAGTTTATTCCCTCGGCGTGTCAGGGATGTGTAGCACATCATAGTCACGGCGTAATCCACTTCGACTGTGGAGCAAAAATGACAAAAGCAATGCAAACCGAGTTATTAAAAGGCACTAAATCATTCCACGTTCTTTTGTGTTGTACTCTATCCATCCATCCACTCCCGATACTCAATGATTTGTGTTCAGGGTCACTGGGGACTGGAGCTAATACACAGATAGACTGGTGAGGTGACGGCATTCAAAGGCAGACAGCCAAGTGAAGACCGAGCTACGGATCAATATTGTTTTCGCCTCACTCTGCTGTAGCTGAAGAAGAGTTATGAGATGGAGAGCACCAGACACCTGAAAAGTCTGTCCGGAGATCCAACAGGGGAATCCGAAGGTGTGTCTTTGCTCAGTTTTATGGCATAGCCACTAGGGCTGGAACAATACACTCGTCTTGCGATTCGATACTTGGGGGCTGATTCAATATGTATTGCGATTTTTAAGTATTGTGATTCAATATTACGATTTATTTTGCCATTTTTGTTAATTTGTTTTTAACACTAGACCATGGGGTTGAATCCTACACTTTTAGGAACTTTTACTTTGGTAAAATGTTTGATTTTCAGCATGTATGTAGTCACAGAAGTCCTGAAGTCAAATATATCAGTCACCGTCAGGGATTATTCATAAATCTTTTTCCCAGCAACTCAAAAATCAAAGAATAAAGACATTTCCCTCACAAATTAGTGGTGTTTTTTTTTTAATGTATAAGTGACCTGTAATGTCTCTTATAGCTCTCCAGTCAGCTCCGTTCTCTTTATCCATCCATGGTCAGCTCCATCGGGGCCATTTGAAAGCGTTTAACATACATGTCAGTATATGGGTGCTCTACAGTCGTAGCGTCGGCCCATTTGACCACTGAGACGAGAATCACGCCTGGCTCGACCTCCACGTTACTGCCATACAATAATGTTTCCTGTCCGTGACAGAGTTAGCATGCAGCTTTAGCCGTGATGTCTAGCTCTGCTTTTCCTGTCAATGTGTGAAACCTAAAGTGTTTCCATCCTTTACTGGATGTGTAGTGTTTACCACGCTGGATTTAACATGTGAGGGTGCAGGTCGTATCCACGCAGACCCTCCACTGTTTTCTAGTTTCTAGTTTCGGCTCGCTGTGGTTTGTTTTGGTTGACGGATACAGAACGGATATGACGTCACGTTGCTCAGACTACAACAACAAAAGCAGTAACTTCCTTCGCATACTCTCAAATGAAGCAAATACATTGATTCTGGCATTAAAAAAATCTATTTCAAAATTGGTAATTTTAATCTATATATATATATATATATATATATATATAAAATATAATATATGGCTCCAGTCATGTCTATAATAGCTGGGGTTAGGACTGGGATGACATGAAGGACATTTCACCTTGTAACTATCAATAAGTGAACAAAAGTAGCACAATTAAAACGTACTAATCGTAAATTGTGAAGGGTTATAATCTCAACCCTTACAGTGGTTTTCTCTGCTGTGTCTTATAGAGGACAGGAAACCCAGCAGCCCCGACACAGTGTTGTTTTAGCACATGGTGCTGCCATGCATATAGAGAAATCTCACTCCCCAAATGACTTTGTAAACAAGATGTGAGGGCAGTGCCAGTAACATAATTCCTATAAGGGAAGGAATAAGTGTCAGGAAGCAGTTATTGCATTATTTAGAGTGTCATAAAGAGCCAGGCTATTGATTTGAGAGCAGAAGCGGCTCAGCAGTTATTTCTGTCATCGTCACCCTCATTAAACTGATGTATGACACTTGCTGTTCTCCTTTGTGCCTCTCTTGCTTCTGTTCTCCATCCCTCTTTCACTCACTTTTTTAATGCACTTTGTCCGGCTGGATGTCTATTCAGGAAAATAAAAATGTAAGGAAGACATTTGTTGCCATTAACTGCCATTGAATTGTGTGTTTGGATCATTGGTGAACTATATGTGACCACCTTTCACAATCACTGTTATCCCTTAGCTAGTTTCAACATGTGGTATACGGTATAGTAAGCTCTATTATTAACATGTTGTGACGAGTCGACAGCCATGCTAGCAGCTCTGTAAAGCTCTGTACTGTATGGGCACAATGCTTTGAAATAAATGCTAACATGTTCACATTGACAATGCTAACATGCTTATTAGGGATGCCTGTTTTGAAACATTTCACCGATAACTGACCCTCGTTAACCGATTATTAACTGTTAACTGACAAGATTTGTGCCTTGCATGCAGCAGTTCAGCATATTTGATGAAGATGATGTACTTGCATTATTCTTTTTTTGGGTTGTATCCACACGGACTTATTGTAAGTCACTTTGCATAAAAGCGACATCTAAATAAATCTAATGTAATAAAGATTCCATGAAGACAATGGAGTAGAAGCGCTGCTGGGTCTCTGTGGTAATCACATACAGGTGTATTGGGCTCATTCAGTCGTATGAAGGGCTCATTGCATGGGTGGAATATGGTCTCAAAAAAGTACAAAATGCAAGTCTCCCTAAAAAAAATTATCCAAGGCACACTGTAGTGTTTGAACAAAATTAAAATGCCTTCATTTTACATGGCAATAATTGTTTAAAATGACCAACGCGTTGCAACCAACACAGGTCTTCATCAGGGTCACTGTGAGCATTCAGCAGCAGCTTGCACACCTATATTGTGTTATACTAATCAGTAGAGTGAGAGGGTGGTTCTCCATCAATGAGCAAGCCTATTGGTGGAAAAACAAGGAAATGACTCAATAAGGAGGAGAAAGAGAAAAAAAGGGGAGGGAGAAAAGAAAGGGAAAGGAGGGGAGGGGGATTAAAGGAAGTGAAGGAAAGAGATGAGAGGTATACATAAATGACTAAAATATGATACAATGTGACTACTAAGGCAAGGTGGACCCAATACTGTCTTATGGAGGTCTACACATGATGAGTTCCTCCATATATAACTATTATCTCATCCACACATTGACTACTAAATGACCTTACCCTTCAATAGTTCAATATATTAAAATACAATTGTCTATTATTCCTGAAGTGATATTTCATAAATATTTCTGCTCATGGCTACAAACACGTATTATCTACAAATCACCTTAACTTTTAATAGTTCAATCTATTAACATAACATTTTTATACAGTGTTATTCCTGAAGTGATAATTCACAGAAAAGGAGAAAGTCGATCTCGTCATTGAGGCCGGGGTGTTTTGTTGCTTTTAGTTGTATAATCCAAAAGGTCTCTCGTTGGAGTAGTAGTAGTAGTCTTTTCAGGCGGTCGCCTCCTCTGATGTCCATTTCAACAACTTCTAACACTATGACTTAATGTATAATGTAATAAAGATTACAGTTTGTAGATAGAGAGGGGGCGTCTACTGTGCCACAGACAGATTGGCCAGATCGACCAACAGCTTGACATTAACTTCCTTAAAGCAGTGAACGTTAGGTTTAATTCATAGAATTTAACTGCCCCATCTGTCCTCAGATGGGTTGTAATATTATTTATTTCAAGCAACACAGGTGGAGTCCTTGGAGTTCACCTACATCCAAAGGATTGCCTCTTCCTTTATGGACTTTACATCTACAGTAAGTGTATCTGGCTGGTAGCGGTGGATAATGTTGGCCAGGTTAGATAGGTGAAGACTTTCTACTGCATGCTACCGTATTCTGTGGCTACTAATTTGTTTGCCTCCCTGTGCTTTATATTTTTGTATCCTGTTATTACTTTATTTTCTCCAGTGACTGTTTGTTAGATTTTGAGAGGCAATTCTTCAGTCAACTCCTTTGAGTTTTACGAATAATAAAGCGCTATGTAAAGACCCTGTGTGTGTCACTTTGATATATTTGATATGTTTTTTCTTTAACATTGTTTGCTGTGCCAGAATATAAAATGTGTTTTTTTTTTTAATTTATGTTCATAAACATTGTAACCTGCCCGTTTATGGATATATATTGACATAAACTTTTACTGGTTGGCTCTAAAAACAAAGAAGCATGTTATGACTGTTATGGTTCCTTTCAGTTGACTCTCAGTCAAGGTTTGGGTCAATTTAATTTTTACTTTATACAGTATTATGGATGTACATTCTGCTTGTATTCTGTTAACTCTGAGCATAAATGATTAAAAACTCAAACGTAATTCTGCCATTTATTTTCTTAAACTGTTACCACAACCTGAAGATATACTGCGTGTTCTGTTCGCTGCTCATGTTTGGTCTCTTTCATTAAAGTTTCATTTACTATATTTTTCAACCATGTTTTTAGAAATCATACATTTTCTCTCCGAGGATTTTGTTTGTGTGCGGTCCTTCCTAAATCTTGTACTGCCTCCGTGTTCACCTCACAGGTTGTATATTTGTATCTATTTTCAGTCTCTTTGATTTTCTTTGATCCTGTTTTTATTCTCCACCTTTTGAAGCACACTGCAATTTTAAAAATATACCTTCGTGAGACACTTGTGTCAGTATGAAAGAGTGAATCTCGGTGATTTGAAACAGTCTGAACGTCCCTAACAAACACTTGTTGTTGTTTTTAAATACAGTGAAGGTAGACAGAATATTTTTTTTTAATATAATAACCTTTCAGCATATTGTAATTCAAGTGTTCTGAGAGAAAACTAGACTTCTGCTCCTCCTCATGGCTCTATTTTCAGGCTTTAGAAAATCTAGCCCGTGACGGGAGACTTTGACCAATCACAGGTCATTTCAGAGAGAGAGAGCGTTTCTATTGGCTGTGCTCCAACTGGTGGGCGGTGCTCGGTATTTCCTCAACTGATCTCAACATGGCTGCTGGGTCACAAACTTTCTCATTTTACAGCTAAACAGTACACTACAAGATGATTCTGAAAACGTCTGAGGAGAGAAATAGGCATTACAGTAACAGAATATTGATTCATATTTGATCAGCGCTGCCTAGTTTGACCGTTTGATCTGCGAGTGATTGACAGCTGCTCAGAGACGGCAGACTCCAGATCAGCTCTGATTGGTTGTTTTCCTCCGGTCTGTGAAATCCTGCAGATGCCGTTAGGAGCACCGGAGGACACCGAGGCACATGATTTTTTTTCACATCACCTGTCTCATGTACTACTGTCAGGATATAGCGAACGTTTTGTAAAAAATAACTTTTTTTAATCACATTTGCCCCAATCTCGCCTCCTGCTGCTTTAAAGAGGTCAACTAAACAATAAATACATAAAGATAATATGTGAAAGTTTATGGCTGCACTAATAAATATTTCTATATTGACAAGGGATTAAAGGACAAAGTGTAATGTTTTAGGTGTCACGCATAGTGAAGATCCCACAGTGACTAATCACCCAAGTGTTTTAATTCACCCTCATCAGTCCTGTTTGCAGAACCAACAGGTAGCAACACTGTGATAAGCCTGTTGGACACTACCTGCTCAGCAGCAAACAGCCGACACAGTTAGCTCTGACATAGTGGAGCATTCAGCAGCTCAAGAGACAGATATTTTTTTTTTCTCAGGAGTTGACTGAGACCAAAATAGAGCTAAAAGATAGTGAATATTGAATTCATCACGGGGACACAAACACGACTTGAAATGATTGATAATGTTGCTCCTTAACTGCTGGATGTGTAAATTTCTAACTGTTGCTAACATCAACTTTAGAAGGTGATAAAATGTCCAAAAGGAGATGGATGGGCCCAACAAACACAACGCTTTCATCCTTCATCAGCTGTTCATGTCCCGTGGTCACAAAATTTTGTCTCATTACAAAATATTCCGCTTCAATCCGTATTTTTTTGGCGTTTAGCCTTTCAAAACCAGCAAACACTGCAGTCAAAAACCTTTTCTTCCCTGCCTGACGGACACAAAGGGAGGCACACACCTGTATTAACGGCAGTTTAGTTGCAATCTAGCAGCACCATAAATTACATTTACATATCACCACAATAACACAAAATTATATTTTTTCCCTTTTTTTAAGGTGATGACATCATAAAAAACGAAGACATGCAAAGCTTCATTCTAAAACCTCAATAAAAGCTTTGACGATTTGGAGATATTTTCATGCACGTATCAGACAATAATATGGCGTGCTGTGCGGTTAATTGTATGCCGTGCGTCCTGCTGGCCAATGTGCAGGTGTTGGATGATGGGCTGCTACTGGATGATCTCCGTGCCCAACATCAGTTTCCAACCGGACATCAGGAACTGTAATGTCTGTGAAACTTGGCTAGAGAGGTCCAGGGGTATCTCTTTCCTGTCGTTACCTCAATACGGTAAAAAGCTAAACACTTCCAGTCGAGCTCCTCTTATTAAAATAAAGCAAAAAAAGTCATCCGTCTCTGTTTACTGTGTGGGTTATGTGACTCATCCTGTATTTTCTCTCCATCTGTCCACTTTGTGTTGCTACTGTGGATGGTGACGCCCTTAAAGAAAACTGACGGAGGCTGTTTATCACTGTTAAAAATGATTTTAGGGGAAAAGGCTATAAAATACTTCAAATATTACAATATTTATCTGTGCCAATGTGCATTTTATAGAAGTGGGCAAGTTGGTTTGCACTTATATTCCTGATGTGAAAATCAATTAAGTAATGATAAAATGGTTGGGCAGTTATTGCTGTAAAATGGAGGTTGTTTCTGCAGACTCCATAAATGCTTGATGGAGCTGAAGGCGAGTGCGTTAAGTACAAGAACTTGTTGACTTTGCCAGGATTGTGACGGCTCTGCTGGCAGGAAACCCACTCTCTTCTGCTCAACTTAAATAGTGGGCTGTAATATTATTTCCCTCCAGTGGGATGGTGATGACGGTAGCTATTCTCTGTCTCTCTCTCACACACACACACACACACACACACACACACACACACGCACACACACACGCACACACACACACACACACACACGCACACACACACACACACACACACACACACACACACACACACACACACACACACACACACACAGAGTGGTTAGTAATCATGCCTCATCTGCTAAAACAAAGATTTTGGTCTACGTCCATAAACATGAAGAGCTACTAATGTGAGAAAAGAGTAAATAAAGGTTGGCCTAGAAGATTTCTGCTGGAAATAAACAGTACACATTGTATTTTGTATAAATGCGTGCCAGAAAGTAATCAACAACACAGATACCAACCTTATAAACCCTTATATCTGATGTTTTCTTATACAATAAAATGCTACACACTCCGAGAAATAAATCCGTAGAAAAACAGATAATGTCCTGACTGAAAATCACACGGACATTTTCTTCAACTATAAAACGGAAATTTCTGTTGATTTACAGTATATCCTCCGTACTGAGCCAAATAGCAGACCCAACCTTTACATTCTGGAGGGAAAACAGACGCTAACACTAGCATTTGTACGTTACCTATCGGTCTCTGCGGACCACCTGAAGCTAAAACTGGGGCTAACTCTACCTGATGTCCACTGGAGTCTAAAATGTAAGCATTGGCAAAACGGAAATAGACATTAATTGTTGATTTTTTTAACACAGAAGTGTGAGAAGGATTTCTCCACATCTGAAATTTGAAGTTAAAGTTTGCCGTGTATGATGGTCTCTGCCTCTTCCAACCTTCGCGCTAGTGGAGGTTCTTGTTCCCACAATGCAATGCGTATTTAAAAATAAGGATAAAACTCCTGTGAAAAATCAATACAGAAAATTCCTTCATATTAACACGCTACATTGGCCCGTACTTTTACAGACTTTTCTTAGAGTGCATTATAACAGGTCAAAAAACACATGGGGAGAATAACTGAAAACAGATGTAGCCATTGTGTGGCTCCCATTATATTTCAGAAACAAAATAACTAAGACTACAGTCGTGCAATGTGTAACATCAATACTGCAGTAAGTTCAAAATAGACTACGAGTCTACAGTCAGGCTAGCAGCTGTGTTATGCACAGTGGTGCTTTGAGCTAAATGCTGACATCAACATACTAACACAGCGAGCATGACAATGATGATCTAAGTTTAGCATATTGGCAAGCTAACATTTCTTAATTAGTACTACAAAACACACAGCTGAGGCTGGTGGGGATGTCATTCGTTTTGCCGGTATTTTATCGTTAACCAAAGTTTTGGAAAAACTGTAATTTTGGGCTGATGGTGCTAGCTTGCTCCTCCATCTTCACACGCTGGTCTCTTTTTGCTGGAGCAGTTCATGTCTCTGAAATGTGAAATTTACTTGTAAAAATATATAAATACCCGTAATTATTAGCACTTTGACTTCACAATATAGTTGTTCTCATTTATATACTTTTCTGTTTCTGTTGTAAGATAACGGAACAAATATGGAATTTGATCACAACAATACGATATGTTGACCAGCTGTCGTTACCAAGCTGCTGAGCTGGAGATAAAGTCATCATTTCACTATCACAACATCGACAGACACAATAAAACCAAAATACAGGCTGATCACAGGGACTCTGCTGTGAGATCAGCCACACTGACATTTAAAATGAGTGACAGAGAAAGATAAGAGCAACAAAAGGTTATTCAGGTACAGCCAGAAAGCATCTGATACCATCATAATGACCTGCAAATGTGTATTCATGTTTGTAAAAAACTAAAAAATGTCAGCAAAGCAACTATAAACTTGAATATGACACAACTGTGAGGGAGACAGAGCTATCAATACTGCGTGGCTAAAGGCGTGTCCACACCGGGATTGTGTGCGATCAGCAGCGCGTGGCGGCTGTGGAACCTGTTGTTCTTTATTTCGGCGTCCATGTTAGCAGGTTAGAGCAGCCACACAGCTGCGCGTGCCCGCGTCTCTTCTAGAGATTCAAGGTCTTGACTATTTTTACGCGAGCTGTGCGCGGTTCACAGCAACAACAGACAGTGAAAGTGATCTTATGACTGTATATTAACATCATATCAGCAACATTACTACACTTTCAATGTCTATATCCGTAGAATATGTCACGGACAGAATTCCTTCATTTGTTAACACAAGGCTTTTATTCTGAAATATTTGCAGGACAGTGTGGTAGAACATGCAGTGACTTGCATGGCTCCATAAATGAATAACGTACGGGGTTTTAATAGTGGATTATTACTGTTATTTACAAATTACCACAAGTTTCTTAACCTTATTCTGTCTAAAATAAATATAAATGACATTTATAATGAAATTAAATGGCCATAATGAAAGGCAAACTCTATGTAGAAAGAAAGGGCTGACAGCAGCAGAAACGCAGCTGGTGTGAACACCCAACGCGTGAATCACGTAGCAGTTCAGCAAGGCAGTGGGTGTGGATACGCCGTAAAACGGCACTGGCTCTCTGGTAATTTTTCCAAATTATCTGGGATTCAATTCCAGATTGAAGGACCTCAGTGATTCAAGTTTTTGAGGATGCAGACTGATGACTAGTGCAATCAGGTTTAGCCTATATTATTTGTCCTCGGTGCTAAAATCTAGCATGTATCTCATTTAGCAAATTCTGTGTATTTTTAGTTTTTTTAAATGGAATCTTTTTAAAATATGTTTCCTTTGTTCAAGTTGTTGTGTTGTTGAATTTGCAAATTACCTGTGTAAACATTTCTGTCTAAATAAAGTGGTGAAAGTATGTGAATGTTTATTAAATTTTACCACTTCTGATAATTTAAGTTGCAAATTTAGTTCAACCTATAGGTTAGGAACATAGAGTTTATGGTGTCACTTGATATGAAGACAGTTAAACCGTATTTCTAAGGCTGATGCAAGCTACAATGCATTTATCAAAATGTATTTTTGATAAACTATGAATTAAACAAGTTTGATCTAGATCCTCATTTCCCTACTTAATTTGAAGATGCTCCATGCTCTTTGGAAATAGAAGACAAATGAAGCTCAAATTCACAGTTATTTGGACAAAAAGAAATACACAGCCTACCCACGTCTGCAGTCATTAGTTTGTCTGCACTGTGGCGCTGCTTTGTTACAGCACAGGTGAACATCAATAAAGCTTTCTTTGGACATGTGTAAACAGAACCACAGCCAGTAGTGGACTTCACAATGGCCCGGTTCTTTTTTTAGCACTGAGACTGTCTTGCTGTGGTAACTGGTAGTGTCTAGCCACTTGAGCGTCGACTGCCAAATGCTGAGCCTCAACATGGGCCGGTCGCCCCGGGAGCATCGATTCAGCCTGCTGTTTCATGAATAGAATGCCTTGTTCTATCGCATTTCCATTTTTCCTCCCTCCAGAGGAAAATAGGTGACAATCAATTCTTTATGCAAGTAGAGACATCTTGTATTGAACGTCAAGTAAGAGAAAAACACAGTGTGTGTCGAGAGAGCTTTTCCAGCCATGATAATAACAGGCTAAAGTTAGTTTGTTGGTCCCTCAGTGTTATATGGCAGCTTTGTTAAACTTGCAGGAATATAAAGGAGGGCAAACTCACCAATTTCAAAATAAAATAAACTAAACTCTCTTCAGATTTATGTTTAAGAAAATGTACCATTTTTTTGGAATGAATTCAAGCTGATCTTAAGGCCAGAGGTTAAACATCTGTCATCTAATCTTCTTGATTGGTTCTGATTCAGAATGAGAAATCCAACCAGGTTACCAGAGAGTTGGAGGTGTGGCAAATATCAGCTCTACAGATTGACAAACTACTATTTTTGTCCAGTTCTAGCACCAGCATTATTAATATGGAACTGTTAATGTCAGATGTGTAGGACAGGGGTTGAAGCGCTGTATTGTGGATGACTGCTCTTACCACAGTGGCCGGTCTCATTTTCTCGCTGAAACAGCAATGATGATGATGAGGATGGTGAGGACGATGGCTCCGGCCACCAGGAGGTAGCACTTCCTCTTCCTCAGCTGCCTCTGTGGGGAGAAAGGATTCAGTAGGTAGGTGGAGTTCAAGCATTAGATGGTACCCTATTGGATACTATCTGCTGTGTAACACAAGGCGAGTCATCTCAAAGGAAAACAGTGATGCTGCTAAAGATCTCTGCGTGGTTTTGATGATTTGTCAGTTCACAAGAGCGAAAAATCTTCAGCTCTAAACCCAAATATTTGCATTAGCGGCCCTGCAAATGTCAAGTTCCAGTTTAATAACCACAGAACCACAACACCCCCACTTGCCCTATGTTTTGTTGTTTTTGAGCTAATTTAATGCGACCCCGCAGCACACCTTTACATGCACTCACAACGTGCATGAACAAAAACAAGAACAAAGAAGGGCAGACATCTTGAAAGGGAACACGAGAGAATGAGGAGAGGGGCATTTCAACCGGATAAGATTAATACAATTGTAGAGGAGCTAGGAGATTCAAGGTCACGCTGACAAATACAGATAAAATGCAGCAGCGACTGAATGGGATGACTGTCCAGGGGTGGCCTGCACTTCCCTCCATCAAAATGCTGTGCAGTCATCCCTGTGATGGCTCTGCTGCACATTATTCTTGTCTGTGTGATGGCACCCTTACTGCCTGAGAGGAGGACAAAGAGGAAGGGAGGCGAGAGACTGGCAGATGTAAATCACCCGAATGAAATAATGTGCTTCTCTTGAATGTACCTATTCAGCCCCATGTAGGGAGATCAATTCATTAGCTTGTTTAGGGGTTTGTGTCATTGCTTAACTTCAAAAGTTAAAATTAAAAAAAAAAAAAAAACTGGGACAAAATGATCACCTCATTAGTAAACTTATCATCCTCTGAGTGGGTAAAAACACTCATTAATCTAAGAGCATCTATAGTTAGCTACTGTTCAAAAACACTTATTGTGAGAATATGCTCGAGATGGGTTTTAGTCTTAAAATCCATAATCCATAATCTACGACGCGTCTCCCATGACTACAGAGAGACTGGTTGGATTGTTGCAATCACAATTTACTTTATACACTGCACATTTTTTGCTTTTGTATAAATTTATAGGGGCTTGTAACTAGATTTGCAGAATATTGTATATACAAATATATATATATATATATATATATTACTTATTAATGTTATATTCCATTTCTGCCATGATATCCCCTTAATTGTTACACACTTGTCCTTTAAAAGTTGTAATAACGCATGTTTTTGAATTTACAAGTTGTACATTAAATATATTGTACATGTTTTTTTTTTTTAATTGTTTTAGTATTTGACAACTTTCTTCACGTTTCCCTGCAGGAAAGTATGTCAGAATTTTTTACTTTATAAGTTGCACCTGTACATGTTTTTTTTTTTTTCTTTATAAGTTGCACCTGTACATGTTTTTTTTTTTTCTTTATAAGTTGCACCTGTACATGTTTTTTTACTTTATAAGCTGCATATGTGCGTGAATTGTTTGATTTTTATTACTTTATAAGTTGTACAAAAATCTAATTTATATGCCAGGGATGCGGCAATTTGTCTGATTGTATTCTAATTCTTAATAAAAAAGCAATTATTCATTGGTTATTCATCATTCTGTGTTTAGAAATTGGTTTGTTTTCATGTTAATGAAACGCGTAAGCAAGATGGCAGTGAGAGGTGCTCAAACAGCCTACACAGCATCCGTCATAATCTACACAGAACATGAAACTCAGAAACATATAAAAACCACACAATTTCATAGTCACTCTCATGCAATAAGTTATTTTCATTTAAAGTGCATAACGGTTCATATTTTCTGTTTCATTTCTAATACTGCCTGTGGTCAAATTTAGATTTCAAATGCTTCAAACATTTCCTCCACACAGCACATGAGCTTTATTCATCCATGTCAATTATGTGCCATGTCTGAAAAAAGTGTTGACTGTGTTACGCAAAAATATGAAAGTAAATAGAGTGAAGAGTTGGGGTTAGGGAATATTTCTATTGCCTTGTCTCCTCAGGCGGTGACGCTGTGTTGGAGCACAGAATCTATGTTGTTTTGAAATGCTTTTTTCTCCCGTTTTTTTTTTTTCTCCAGCCTGTTTTCTGCTACAAAGGCAACGAGAGCAGCGGCGTTAGACCAGAGCCGAGGCTGGAGTCTTTAAATCCTGACGCGCTTCAAAGCACGGAGAGAGCAATTCATCTTCTTATCTGAGACTCAAAACAGGCTTTCTGTGTGGAAGAGAGAGGGAGAGAGGGAGAGGGGGAGAAAAAAAATGCTGTCGAGTAATTTTCCGTTTAAACGTTCCACTCCACAACAATTTGCATAAGCAGCCCTGCGTCTGTGATAAGAAGATTGGTAATTTTCAAAGGCTCTGTGGGGATTGAGAATTAAAAGCCTTTCTCCGCTATCTCCCCTCTTGCAGCTGGCCACCGCAGATTCCCCAGCTTCTCTCACGCGTTTCCTCCTAAACTATGCCTTATAAACTTTCTCTGCCATCCTCTCCTTCCCTCTGCTCGCTCTGACAGTGCTGAGTCGCTCCCTCCCTCTCTCTTCCAAAACACTCTTTCCCTTCTTTTTCTATCCCTCCCGCTCGCTCATCCCGGCACTGCTGTTATTTGGGGGAGAACAAGGAAATAAATAAGGTAGAGGGGGAACAAAAAAGGGCTTAGTATAACAAAGGAAGTGTTGCAGTATTTTGAAACCAGAATTTTCCAGATTGCAGGGCAGGCGGAGAGGCGGGACAGAGAGACTCGCAGAGGGAGAGACAGAGGAGGATAGAGGAGGGGATGCTCTTATCACCAGTGACTTAATCTGCCAGAGAACGGTGTCCTCAGTGCTTCACTTCAGGGCCTATGGGTGCTGCAAGCCCTCAGGGAGAAGACAGCACCTTCTTCATTCACTTCTAATATCTAATATAAGGAGAATAGTTCATATTTAAGCTGGGTTACACTCACTATGGGTTTTTAAAGATATCGGATATTTTACATATTAGGTTTCGTAAAGTTATTGCCGGTATATTAAATCATGATGTTGATGGCAAAGAATCCTCTTAAAGCTTCAGTAGGCAACACGTTTTTGGCATCATTGGGCAAAAAATCCCATAATAACCTTTCAGCATATTGTAATTCAAGTGTTCTGAGAGAAAACTAGACTTCTGCTCCTCCTCATGGCTCTGTTTTCAGGATCTAAAAGATCTAGCCTGTGACGGGGGACTTTGACCAATCACAGGTCATTTCAGAGAGAGAGCGTTCCTATTGGCTGAGCTCCGGCTGCTGGGCGGTGCTTGGTATTTCCTCAACTGATCTCAACAGGTCACAAACTTTCTCATTTTACAGCTAAACCGTGCACTACAAGATGATTCTGAAAACATCTGAGGAGAGAAATATATATATACATATATATATACATATATATATATATATATGTATATATATAATATATAACAGTAACAGAATATTGATTCATATTTGATCAGCGCTGCCTAGTTCGATCGTAAGTATATGCATTTCCTTAAGAAAAACATTCTCCGCGAGCAAATTTGACAGCCATCTGGAAAAATGGTCGCCATATTGCAGTCAAAAATTGTTAAAACTATCAAAATTAGATCCAGCGTGCCAGAAAACATATAATTTGACACCAAGATCACTCAAATTCATCAAGTAGATGAATTTCCATGAGATAAATCATAATGCCAAATTTGGTGCTTTTATCACTATTTGCACGATTTGATTGAAAATGAATGTTATCCGCTCCACTATAATATATATATATATATATATATATATATATATATATATATATATATATGTTTAATGTGTTTAGAAACAAATCTCTGAGACTTTAAGCTGGACTAACTAGTGCTGCCATTTTTGGGAAGAATGCACCAACTATTAACTGTTTGGAATATTAGGGACTTCAATGCCCTGAAATCTTTGAGGTCAGGAAAATATTAACCATCAGTCTGATTATTATACAAAAAGATGCTGAAAAAAAGAAAAAAAGGTTCTGGAAAGGAGCTTTGTCTTTGTTGTTCAGACACTTTGAGGTTCAGCTTTAAGTTATTATTTCCTATGTGGAGAATAATTCCCCATAATGACCAAATCAAAATGTTTGGTAAAATAGGGTGCATTTCTAGACATCCATAGTTTAGAGGGACAGCATGGTCTTCTCGGGTGCAGTGTCAGTTTTGTACATAGAAGTCTTGCTTTTAACAGCTTTCTCACACGTTCATATGAAGGTCAGCGGTGCTGGTCGAGAGCGAGGAAGAGACAGAGAAAGGAGGAGGTAGAGAAGAGAGGGCATTATCGGTTCGTTCACCTTTCTATTTTTCAATATGTCTAAAGCCCTCTGAGTCTTTTAACAACCATACACCATTTAAAAAACATTTATCTATCCGAGAGAGAATGCAGCAAAGCGGCGTTATAACCGTTAAAGCTGATAGGACGGCCATACAAACCAACTATCTATCTCCTATCTGCCTCCCTCACATGGAAGACAGACTCGCTGTGTCTCTGGGAGAAAAACTACTTACCGTGTGTGACATGAGAAATACCCTCATAATACTACAATAATGCAATGCAATGATAATGGCCATAATATTATTTTCCCTTTATCGCATCTGGTCGGGAAAATTGGAAGTCCATAAAATAAATAATGTTTACAGCGGAACTGCCTCACTTGTAATCGGCTTATGTGCAATTTACATAAAACTCAGAGTCCCATGCAGTCACCCTGATTATGATATTTAAGAAGAGCAGCAAATAAACACAGACTTCACGGCCAATCCTGGCATCCTGGGAGGAAGCCCAGCGACAACCATTGTCAACAATGGAACAAAAAGTCACACTAGCATCAGCATATTTGGGCTTTTATTAAAGACTGATTGGCCTTTTGTTAAAAAAAATAGCCAGTCATGTCGTCTACCTCTGACATGGTTGACACTCTCTGACCTCCACAACGTACTGTACAGAAAACTGGTGAACTCAGACTGAACAGGTCATGCCAGACCCTGCTGACTTACAAACCAACGCAACATTAGCCATGATTCCACACTGCATACATGGCCTTCAAATAAAATACGTACACAAACAACATAACATAAGTAGGGAAAACACATCACAAACATCACTAACGTAACTTCAGAATAACTCAACAACACTTTGGGACACAAACAGCGGTGTTCTGGTTGAAAGTCCTGTATTTGTTGGACCCATCCACCTCCCCTCCCTCACACCATAATCAGTCTCTCACTTATTATTCTACGTCACTAGCTCTGCAACACAGCCGCACAGCAGTGCATGACAGTCACAACATTTAATGAATTAGATTTGTGTACATAGACAGGAATTTCCCCTTTTTTTTCGTGATGCTCAGCACGACTTTCAACAACATACTTTTTGTGCATCTTCCTACAAATGTCAAGTAACACATGACACAAGTGTCAATTTCTGCTCCAGTCTCAAATACCGCCGCTTGGTCTGTGCCCCTCGGCATCGGAGACGACACACGGAGTACCCCTCTTGCTTTACTTTTGGACGGACCGGGGACGGCGTGTCAATATACGCTCGTTACATGCATAGTGTCCTTTCAAAATAAACTTCAGTTTTCACAGGAAGTTGAGTTTAGGCAACACAACCACTTGGATGTCAAAGCCAGAATTGGAAAAGCAAGGACAACATTCAACATCTTAAACAAAATCTAGAAAACAAAAAACCTCTGTCTCTACCTCTAACCTATCACTCAAGACAAAACTACAAATCTTTAATTCAAATGTCAAATCCATTCTACTCTACGGATGCGAAACATGGAAGACAACCACCAACATACTGAACAAATTACAGACATTCATCAATTGCTGCCTCCGACACCTCCTGGGAATCTACTGGCCCAACATCTCAAAGCAGGAAACAATAGAAATTCAAATCAAGAGGAGAAAATGGAAGTGGATAGGTCAAAATACATCGATCTCAAAGCAGGCTCTAACATGGAACCCACAAGGAGAACCACCTGGAGAAGAACCACAGAACAGGAGATGAAGAAGGAAGGGCTGTCATGGCAACTAGATCGGAGGGCATAAGACCGGAGAAAATGGAGGGGTTTCATCGATGGCCTATGTTCCTTAGGGAATTTAAAGGCCTAAGTAAGTAAGTAAGTAAGAACACAATCACTTAGGATGGTTAGGGAACAGTCGTGGTTGACCTTAACTTCACAGACTAGCGACTCACGGGACTGACGATACCGACCAGTACAAAATAAGTCGACGTTTCACATGGGACACAAACAGCGGCCTCCTGGTTGGAAGTCTTGTGTTTGTTTGTCCCATCCATCTCCCCGCCCACCTGCCCCGAACGGACTCTGTTAGTTGAAAGCCCGGTTCGTCACATACTGTCGCGAAAGGGTGCCTTCGTGCGTCCGGTACCGAGGGGCACTTAACCAATCTATGACACTATATGACTAGTTGGAAGTTTGACCCGGGTTGCCTGTCCAGCTGCAGCAACCTCATCCCGCTTGCTGCCATTTTTGTGGCCATTTTCTGTCTAATCCCGCCTACAAAACTCTGATTGGTCAATTGTTTCTCCAACATATGGAAATAGACCACAGCACTGGATCACTGAACAAATAGGAGATGTGAGCAGCGATTCAGACATCTGGTATCAAATAGTTGCCAGAATGCAAACATAATGGGAACAGACGAACAAAAAGACTGGATCTCAATTAAATGACAATATTGTAAAGGACCTTCTGTTCCAACCATACACAATTCAAATTCAAATCTTCAGTCCTGCTGGTCCTGTGTAACGTGCACTAATGGTCAAATAAAGATTGTTGGGCATATTAATGGTCAAGTATTGGCTATTGTTAATTTCCTTTGAGAATATCATTATAAATCAAGGACCCTGAAGAAAACAAGCTTTTACAAAATTAATGAGGTTGTAGAGTAACACATAGAACTGCCTCACCTCTGATTGACTACTTCAGATGTGATTGTTTAAAGACACAACAAAGCCATTTATTGCGATGTGATTCATCCATTCACACTCTTAGATGCTACAATGAAGACAGATTGAAGCTGTTTTGACTCACAAAGCCATCTTCATTGCTGCTCTTGAGGGTTAACCTTGAGCAGGAGAGGTGAACTAATCTCAGAGCAAAGTGTGGTGTGTACAATCACACTGGATTCAATAGGGGAAGCCTGGCTTTATAGTGCCTTTCACATCACTTCTGTGTGTGTGTGCGTGCGTGCATTTGTGTGTGTGTAAGTCAAACAGAGTGAAGCACCAGCACTGTAGTGCAACCTGGCTTTGTACTCTGCTGCGGCTTTTATTTGCTCCCAGATTCAGGGTTTGAGGTAGATGCTTTTTCCGGTGGGGTCAGGGAGGGTCTGATCCACAAGTTGCATTTCAATTGAGAAACATACATGCAATATTTATACTATACAGATCTGTACCAGCGGCGGCTGGTGACTAAAAACATTGGGGAGGACAGGAGGAAAACTAACCCACGACGGTGTCATGTTACTTTATTAAGTTATTTCTCTTATTTTGCACTTGCACCTCCATTTCATGTAAGACTCAGTGCTGTTTGATATATGTGCTCTCATATTGCTAATTTTATCACAGGGTTGGGCCGCCGCACGTCTCCATAGCTCCGCTGTGGGTCCAGCCCGGACAGCTGATGGCGAGGCCCGATGTTTAAAAGTAGTTTACGTTATAATTCATTTCCTAATACGCTGCTGTCTGATCCTTTACTGCCGGTTCATCACGTACAGACAGTGGTAGAGACTGAAGATGTCATTTGGACATTAGCATTGGACCAACCCCATCAATCTTGTATTCTGCTGGTTGTTGATTGGCAACTAGCTAAGGGAGGTTATCCTCCCTTTGAGCGTCATTTGCCGTGTCTTTGCCAATCACAGACAATCATGAAATCAATGAAATTCATTGAGTTGATATAAGATGTCCCGCCCGAAGGAACCTCCTCTGCCTCTATGGATCAGCCTCCACTGGCTACGGTGGACCTCCTCCTAATCATCGTGGACATCGATTTATTTACTTATTTGGGAAAGTATATGTACGGTTCTATATATTTAAACAGGTGATTTCCCACCTCATAATTGTAACACCAATTAAGCGTATGCCATTTGAACTATTTGTCTTCTAAAACTTTCCAACCACAATACTTCAGATCTGTTTGATAGTGACACACAGAAACACATTTCAGTATGAATCATGTTAACACCTCTTTGTTTTGCCCTGACATATCCCGGGTGCTTTGTAATCAGATGTAGCTTTAGCTCGACCGGCTTCATGACTTCGCTCGCTGGCACCTGAAGACACGTGACGCATTTTGGTCTCCCGTCGCTGTCGCTCGATATAACTGTCGTCATATTTTCAACAATGGCAACAGTGCTGACAGATCTGACTGGCTGCTATTATATATATTTTTATTATATTGTTTTGAATCAAACTAAAAAGAATTATTTAAAAAGGTCTAATGTATACATGTTTTATTTGAAGTCAGGTTTTCTCTTTCCTCTCCAACATGCTCAGGCCAGCTGTGGCTGATGGGGAGTAGAGCCAGACGAGTGTCACTGACATCAACTTGGGTAACTTCAAACATTGTTATTTCCACTCCATATGCTTCAAAGTAGCATAAAGAGGCTGGAGGGACTGGGGGAAGAGTGATTGAACAGTAAGTCAGTTTCCCTGCAATCTGTCAGCGTTAGCCCATCCCCCCTGTCCGAGTGCAGCCATCAGTCAGAGCTTTAACACTGTGATTAGGTTATTCTTTTTCATTATCTTATTTGTCAAAAGGGCAACAATTTGTATGTGTCTGCGTGTGGATGGGTCCATCATCTGTCTACCCATTCATTTACGAGACATCTTCCTTTTTCAGTCTTCTTTTCCTTCCCCTCCTTCTTTCTTTGTTCCTTTCACGACCACAATAGCCAGCGCTCTATATTATCCTCAATTAAGCCGGAGGAAAACTGTGTTACATTGATTTTTCTGAGACTCAGAAGGATGTAGTTGCTCACTAGGAGATCAATTTCAGCTCTGAAGATGGATGGACTTTTAAATCTTAACAATGACATCAGCATGGAACCCTTCCCCCCCCCCCCCCGCAAATCAAATCAATAATGACTTCAGTTATTTCGTAGTTTTTTTTTTCTATGCGTGAAATAGCTTCAGCTTTTGTTCAGTGGATTGCTAGAACATCTGTGTTTTATTGGTAATTAAAAACCATCTTGTGCAGCGATCAACAATCAGAGTTTGTGGTCCACTGAACACAGATGAGGTGATAAAACATCATCGCAACTAGAGAAACTTGCAGCGGGGGAGAGTAATCTGCCCCCCGGATAATGGATTATAGATTCAATTTATTTTCAGTGTAAACTGAGTAGACAAGGCGGGGCACGGGAAGAAAATGACATCCGCTCTTAATTGACCATCGGTGGAGATGTGCAGTGGTGCATTTAGACCAGCATCAATGAGTGTTCACGGCTCCATCAGTGCTTAGACTTGCTGCAAAGTGTTTCATCTCTTTCTTTCGTTGAGAGGTCTTAGAGCAGATCCAACTCCCAAACAACCGACACCTGAGTGAACCTGAACCAGGTCTCGGGGTCCACACATCTAGTCCGCTTTATGTCCAGACTGGCCCCGGACTTAAAATCAATACTGCACTCAGGTGTGCATCATTTTGTCTGGACATGACAGCATCAGAGAGAGAGTCTGCATCTCTGATCTGCCCGATCAAAATACAACACCAAAGGCCTTTTCTAAAACATTTGTTCGCTGTTCATGTTCATCACTGCCACAGAGAAAAATGTGAGCTATGTTGTAACAGAGAGACAACACCTACTGTATTATGCTGAAATAAAGTCAGCAATGGGAGCTTCGCAGGCTGAGTAGACAAGCGTTGTTCAAACACACAGAATGTTGCTTTAAATTCTAGTGATGATACCAATGTCGTGCTGAATGTTGGGGAAAATACGAGAAAATATTTTTTGAAGTGTGCCCTCTTTTGCGGAAAAATTGCACTTGTAAACAGGTTAATTATTCTAATTATGGCTGTCAATTGAAAATATTTAATCGCGTGATTGTCCATAGTTAATAACGACTAATTGGCCTCCTTTGCGACAAGCTAGTACAACACGGTTGGTACCGATGGATTCCTTCAGTTTTCTAGTTAAAATGAATTTGCGTTAACGCGTTATTATTGGGTGAACTTCGACAGCCCCAGTCCTAATGTTAATTCTTTGCTCATGGAATTGTGTATTTGAGTTCAACCTGAAGCAATTAAAAAGTTTAAAGTGTCACCCTAAAGTGTAATCACTGATGACAGATAAATTAGCAGTTGTAAGCAATAAAAGCAATCGGGAATTTCAACTGCAGCGTGTGTGCACTTTAAGCAGTGAAGTGTTACTTTGGTATGTAAGCACTGACAGACACATAAATGAATGCTGAACAATCCAATTCAGTTACTTCAGCGTCCATTGACGTATTGAAATGTTAAGTGACATGAAATATCAGTTGAAGTGGAAGCCCCATTGGTAGTTCAACTGTCAGTTAAAGAGTTGAAGCACAGCAATGAAAGCCGTAAAGTGTCAGTGAAAGTGAAAGCACTCAAAGCAGTTAAAGCATCAGTTAATGCCGCATTTCTCAGCAGATCTGGTGAGGACACTACGATACGTTGAATAGATACCACCAAAATCTATTCTTGAAAACATTTGAGTTGATAAATAGGCTATGCCACAGATGAGTCTTGTTTCATTATAGAGCTACATCGCCTAGCTTGACAGCGTGGTCCAATTTTCGTAGCCAGGCGCGTTTGCGCTGGACGGACTAATTTGCATAAAGCTGAATGTCGTCTACTTTATGCAAATACAGACAAACGCAGCTCAACCGCCCTCTGATCTCGCTGCGCTGTGCAACTTCTTCTGCTGCTCTCCGTAGGAAATGAATAGAAGCGTCAAAACAGAGCAGGTGCCCCATGTATTGAAGAATCCGACCCTTGGCCCTTTGCTGCATGTCGTCTCCTCTCTCTCCCCCTTTCCTGTCTGTCTTCGGCTGTACTATCCAATAAAGGCAACAACAAAAAAAAAGAATCATAAAAAGAAAAAGCGCCAAGACGGCCTGGATATGGTGGAAATGCATCGTGGGTGTGGAAGCTGTCAAATATGTCAGCTGACATGTAACCACAGACATTTAGAAGTTTAATTGCCGGTTGAAGTGTAAGTGATAAAAGCCTTTGAAATTTCAGTTGAAGTGGAAGTGATGGAGACAGTTCAAGTGTTAGTCGCTAGACAGTTTAAATGTGTGCACTGTAAGCAGTTGAGCTGCCCGTTGCTTTTCATGTTGTTTATCATGCATACACATACTACATCCTGTTTACTTTCAGTTTTCCCATCTAAAATACTGTCGTCAACAATAGTACAAATTTACATTTACATTACTATTTTATATTTACCCATGTTTGTATTGAACTGCACTATTTTATGCCTTAGATTATCATTTTGCTTTTACATTTACTTGTTTGATTTCTCCTTTTATATCCACATATTTTATGAGCATTGTTGAAGGAACCTGAAACCAAAAATTTTCATCGCTGCTTTGCTGGAAATAGTATGACAAATAAAGAACCTTGAGCCTTGCTATGCCAGCACTGACAGCAACTGAAGTGTAACAGCTGAAAGTAGGGATGCACCGATACCGATACCAGTATCAGGTGTCGGGTCCGATACTGTAATGTACTGGTACTTGCAAAACAACTCCGATACAACGGCACCGATGCCACTTTATGGCAGCGCGACGTTAACCTCTCGTCACCTCTTTCACCACTTATAAGTGGGCTGAGCCCGCCCTGGCGGCACGTTGTGTTTGGGGCGCACTGAGGACGGTCCGCCCCGGTTGTCAGTTGCACCTGGAGCAGGGGGCCTTGTCCCTCTCCAGCGGGGAGAGAGGGCGCATCGAGCTTTGTCCACGGTGCGACGAGGTCCGGGCGGGGAGCGCTGTAAAGTTGTGGCCGCAAGCCACCTTCACCCCGAGCCTTACCAAGCCGACCTAGAGTCGGTGGCAGCGCACTGCCTCGTATGCGGGACTCCCCAGCCTGCCGTGTGTCACTCACACCCTCCAGCTGGCTGTTAACGAGGGTCTTTTGGCACAGAGAAGTACTCGTATCGGTACTCGGTATCGGCGAGTACCCAAATGTAAATACTTGTACTCGGTCTGAAAAAAGTGGTATCGGTGCATCCCTAACTGAAAGCAGTTGAATTGTCAGTTGACTAGTATGAATCTACTGAGGTGTTAATGTGCAGGTACTGAAAGCAGATAAAGTGTGAGTTCAAAAGTAAAAGCTGCAATCAAGCAATAAGTACAGGTGGACGCAGTTTCATAAGTGTCGTTTGGTCGGTCAGTCAGAAAGCACACCGAATTTCAGTTGAAGTGGACGCTCCAAAAGTACATCTTGTAGTGTACTGTTTAGCTGTAAAATGAGAAGGTTTGTGACCCAGAAGCCATGTTGAGATCTGTTGAGGAGATACCAAGCACGGCCCACCAGCCGGAGCACAGCCAATAGGAACGCTCTCTCTCTCTCTCTGAAATGACCTGTGATTGGTCAAAGTCTCCCGTCACAGACTAGATTTTTTAAATCCTGAAAACAGATCCATGAGGAGGTGCAGAAGTCTAGTTTTCTCTCAGAACACTTGAATTACAATATGCTGAAAGGTTATTATGGATTTTTTGCCCAATGATGCCAACAAATTGTTGCCTACTGCAGGATTAACTGTCAGCTGAAGAGTAAGAGATGCAACCAGTTGAAGTACAGCACTGAAAACAGCAAAGTATAAGTTGAAAGCTATGGATGCGTCAGTTAAAGAATAAGAGATGAAAGCTATTGAATTGTCGGTTGATGTGAGTTGAAAGGTCGATCAGCTTGAAGTAGAAACGCTGGGGACGGTTCAAATGTTGTATTGTTTTAAGTGTCAGTTCGTATGAAAGCACTGACATCAGATGTCCGTTATAATCTGTAATATTTCCCTTTCATGCACTGCAGCTTTATTACATTGTTGGGAC
Organism: Sebastes umbrosus; assembly: GCF_015220745.1. Taxonomy (NCBI): domain Eukaryota; kingdom Metazoa; phylum Chordata; class Actinopteri; order Perciformes; family Sebastidae; genus Sebastes; species Sebastes umbrosus. The sequence continues at coordinate 1,831,551 of NC_051279.1, read as the reverse complement.
AAGCAGCATGGTCCTACAGGTTGGAAACTATTTTATGATTTTAATGGACTGCAGCCATGTACAGATCTATATATATTTTTTTATGTTGTTCTACTGAATGTAACTGTAATGTAACGTAACTTTTACAGTGTTGGGGTTTGATGACTGTGTCCGGACTTGCCTCTCTCCTGGATCATCATGCATGCTGTCTGTCTGTCTGTCTGTCTGACTGACTTTGTGCCTGTCTGTCTGTCTCCTGCTTTGTTGTTCTTCTTTCTTTCAGCCGCTCTGCCTCTGCAAAGACAGCGGCGGTCTGGATTGGCGGAGAGCTAAATTGCTCAGTGTGAGCTCGGTCACGGCTGAGCTCTCCTTGAGATAATGAAATGACAATTAATGGGAAAGCTGTTGCCATTCGCTCATTTGTTCGCTCGCTAGTAGAGCAGCAGCATGAGGGGGGGGGGACAGACAGAAGCCACTGCAGTCATGACAGACTCTGAAAACTGCCCAGCAATCGTTTTCATATTGAATAGCTGCTGCTCTGATGTTGAAAATCCATGCATGTATAAAACAATTGAAGTTGAGTCTATGGCTCCATGGACGAAATATGATTCAAACAAAATAAGTTTTTGGTATCAGATTAAAACGGTGTCCAGATCTGTTTAAATATAGCTATTTCTACCTTTTTCTGCCACTTTATTCAACGGACAGATATTATTTTGTGAAGGAGTTCAAGTACCTCGGGGTCTTGAGATTGGCCGGAGAATCGGAGCAGCGGGGGGGGGGGCGGTATTGCATTCGCTTTACCGCACCTTTGTGACGAAAAGAGAGCTGAGCCGGAAGGCAAAGCTCTCGATCTACCGGTCAGTCTTCGTTCCTACTCTCACCTCTGGTCATGAGGGCTGGGTCATGACCCAAAGAACTAGATCAGTCATCCGTGAGGGACTCAGAGTAGAGCCGCTACTCCTTTTGCGTTGAAAGGAGCCAGCTGAGGTGGTTCAGGCATCTAGTAAGGATGCCCCCCTGGGCGCCTCCCTAGGGAGGTGTTCCAGGCACGACCAGCTGGGAGGAGGCCACGGGGAAACCCAGGACTAGGTGGAGAGATTATATCTTTACACTGGCCTGGGAACGCCTCGGGATCCCCCAGTCAGAGCTGGTTAATGTGGCCCGGGAAAGGGAAGTTTGGGTTCCTCTGCTGGAGCTGTTGCCCCCGCGACCCGACCCCGGATAAGCGGTTGAAGATGATGATGATGATGATGATGATGATGCAGATATTACTTATAGTCTAAATGTCCAAATCACAACAGTATTTTCCATGGCTGTGAAAAGGCATTGCAGGTAGAGAGTTCAGATGCAGCTCTGAAGCTATATGTAACCCATGTAAAAAAAGGTAGATCCTTTATTAACCCAGTGACACTTAAGTCAATACATTATTTACCATAGCCACGGGCCTACACAGCACAGAGCCACTCTGAGCTCTGGCCTACTGAGATAGTCCCTGACAGAATGGCAGAAGACAAATATATTTCCTTGAAAAGAAAGAGCGAAAGCAGACCCTTAGGCATGTCATAAAACGTCTCTCCAATATGTGCTGTGAAGTGGAAATTCTAGCCACCCCGAAAACCACACAGGAAACATTTTCTATTTAATTTCTGGCTGCAGTTATTTGCCCATTATTGCATTTTCCTCTCTAAGTCAATACACTTGTAGGATAAAATTGCAAATGTATAACCATTATCTCAGTAGAATTGAGACTTGCTCATGGAATTAGAGTTACATATGTGTTTTTGTGTTTTTATAAGACTCCAGGCAAGTATGTTGTGTTTTTTTTCTTTTTGTATCTACATACAATTAATTTAACTGAGGCAAAAGCTAGTAAAGTATGACATGAAATTACATCATCTCTGTTATTATGCTAGTGGGGGATGTGATAAAGCTGTGTAATCTAGTTAGCAAAGTCCCTGTTTGCATGGCTGATCAAGCTAAGCTTCTTGTGACTGCATTACAATGCGAAAGCTCACTCAAGTACACAAAATGAAAACAGATCAAAGCGTGGAGCACGCTGCAGTACTGGGCCGATCACTGTACCTGGTATTGGTTGGCCTTTGCAAGCTCCTGATTGGCCGATTCCACATTGGATGATGTCGTCTGGATGTAATCTTCAATGCTGTCTGAGGAAACAAAGAGTAGATTGATTGCTAATGGGTCACTTTTATTCCAATGATTACGATTACAATTTACAAGGATGTGGTCAAGTGGCCTCAGATGTTTTCATGTGAAACCCACACATTGTTATATCGCACTATACAAAAAGGTACAAAAAGCTTTTTATTCATCTAATTATTTATTGTTAAAATAAACACAAAAGTCTACTTTCATCTAATGAGTACAAAAAACTCCACCAATCCTGTTTTTTTGGTTCATTTTATTGGGTTAAGATTTGATTGAATTATTATAGCTATGGTCATAGTAAAAAAAAGCAAAGAAAAAAAAGTCTTTATTAGGGTACTGCAGTGATTTAGTGTTGCAGGCAGAGTCTGAAATTAGCAAATGCGGGTAAATAGTCAGCAGTGGCGGGTGGCATCGTCAGGACCTTTTTACCACTTTGGCAGGCAGGGAAAACGCACACCAGAAAAACACATTCAGAAATATTAGCGTATGATTGGATAGAGCTACGCATAGCGACGGCTATAAAAACAACGTCACTGGCTGCTGAACCTTATTCATTTTGATTGACAGTCGTAGTTCACCAAATTCTAGCCAATGACCACTAATAAACAGACGCCCACACACAACACTACATACACGTCCACGCGGTACTGTGCCGCTTCACCGGCGTTAGCTGAGCTGTCTGTGAGGTAGCTAACGGTAGCTACGATGTGGCGTTATTTCTCAAATATTGACAAGCCGGTTAAACGGCATGCAGTGCCAGTGGTGGAAAATGAAAGACAGACAACGAGAAACAAAGGTACTTTAACGCAAGATGGAAGGCTAGTGAAAAAGGAGAGATTGGCTTGAAGTTGATGAGAAGACAGGGACAATGCACTGCTCTATTTGTAAGGCGCTATCGCTGGACAGACGAGAGGGTTCTCTCGTTTGTGGGACAAAATATGACTTGGAGGCCGTGAAAGACCGCGAATCATCCTAGTCCCATAAACAATAAATGGAGAGGAAAAGGGCGGGAGAAATCCCATAAGGGCTGTCACCGCCATGAAGGCGGCTCAAATGGCGAAGCTGACCGTACTTTTCCGCAACGCTCACGCCATCACCAAAAAGGGACGCCCGTTTCGGACTACACCATTTTAATATAACCAACGTTAATGTGAATGTTGGTACAAAGTTCAGTTAGCTAGCTAGCTAGCTAACTTGCTAACTAGCTAGCTAACTTGTTGATTAGAGGAAAACAGAATGAAAGTGATAAGCTAACGTCAGCTAGTTGGAGTTGAAGCTAGCGCAGTCAACTGTGCAGGGAGCACGGTTAGCTACTTGAATCAAATTAGTGCTCTCTAGTTTGACAGGCTTGATGAGATGAAAGGGATAGACGCTGGCATGACACATCGAAATGCAAACCAGCGTCAGTCGTTTGTGCACTTCATTGGCGAACATGAGAGGGAGAAGATCAGGTAGTGTCTTAGTGGCGTCGAGGTTCATCTCTGTGATGTGCGATGGCTCAGTGGACAGTGCGGTTGAAGAACGAGAGCTGGTGTATGTGCGCAGCTGTCAGGCAGAAAAAGTACACATCAACTTTGTCGGGATCCAGTCGGTTGAAAAGAAAGACGCTGAACACATTACCAACGCCATCAGCTCCATGATGGCAAGTGTTAGCAGCAGAGAGCAGCCAGGACAGTGGAGGGACAAGTTAGTGGCTTGTGCCACTGATGGTGCAGCAGTCATGGTTGGGGTGAAGACGGGGGTAATGTCCAGACTGTGTAAAGACCGGCCCTTTGTCATGGGCATCCATTGCATGGCACACAGGCTGGAACTGGCCTACAAAGATACTATTAAAGGCAGTACTCACCGATTCACAGAATCTATAGACCACCTTGAGATCCTGTGAGCAACCCATTCTCATTCCCACCCGAGTAGGAGGCACACGATGGGTGGCTCATCTCCTAAGGGCCATAGATCAGTTCCTGAGGGGCTACCAGGCCATTGTAAGGCCCCTAGAGCAGGTAGGGTATCCAGTGATAATCAATGTGATCCTTGAACTTATAGGTTAACTATATACTGTTATGCCCCACCCTTGGGCAGCCCTATTGGGGCAAATAACACTTAAACACTGACCCAAACCAACCACAAAAGACACCTTTAAAACTCTCAAAATCCATAAGATTTATTAACAAAGACATATAAAAAGTCATAAACTAAGGCAGCAGAACCAGCAGTCCCCACACCAGAAGCCTCTCCCTTCTGCTGCTGGCACAGGAGCTTTTAAGCACTTCCATCCCAACCTCGTTGAGCAAATGCAGCACACCTGAACACCTTGTTGAGGAGTGCAGCACACCTGGAGAGCTACTGGAGAGGGAAAAGGGACAGCAGCACAGAAAACACATACAGCCATAACATATACCCTGACATATTCTAATCCACCGTAGTTCTAATGTATGTGCTACATATAATATGTGTGTGTTTGTATACCAGGCTAAATCCCGTGATGTGTGTGGGAATCCTACCACGCAGTCTGAAGCCAAGGGCCTCACAACATGGCTACAAATGGGATGGTGGTGAGATCCTGCCGTCAGTGACGTCGGAAGTGAACTCCTGCTGGCTATGAAAACAGTCAACTTCCAAAGCTGGCCAGATGCTGAGAACAGTGAAGGTGAGCAACTCTTAACATCTCTTGTATTTACAGCATGTGCTTATGTTGCTGTATGTTTCGAAGGTACCATACTGTGGTTGTTGTTTTTTTCTCTATTGAAATAGCTATTATTGAAGGAAAGATGAAAAACATCAATTTAACAGCAGAGGGCTTTTGCATGGCAGTGAAAAAAATCAAACAACTTAATAGCCCATAACTAAATAATAGCTATTTGTGAATGGGTCATAACTTGGAGTTGTCAATATATATAATGGAACATAATACTTGTATTTCATTATGTTATTATGTGTTTTTGACACAGATTTTTGGAGATGCAGAAGTGGAAGAGCTGCTCAAGCACTTTGAGACCCTACTGGTTTCCTCCGGGCTCGATGTTAACAAGATTCCGTATCAGTGGACGTACCTGAAGACCCAGGTGTACCAAGAAGACAAGATAGAAAATACTAACTGGGCAGAGGTCAACAGAAAGGCAGGTCACCTTTATCCTGATGTTCTTGCTCTTATTGACCTTTTGCTCTCCATCTCCTCAAACGGCTGTCTGTGAGCGAGGCTTCAACATCATGAAGTTGGTCAAAAGCGACTGGAGATGCAGACTAAAGTCTGAGACAGTGTCAGACCTCCTGACTGTCCAGTTGAGCTCTCGGTCCATAAAGGACTTTGACCCAACCTCTGCCATTGAGCTTTGGCATCTGGACAGTGTACGGTCACGCAGACCATGCTTCATGGACAGGGCAAAAGGGAGCAAGACTGAGGACTATTCTGATTCTGATGTCTGTCTCTCTGAGTCAGAGGAGCATGTGTAGTTTTCATCTTTACCTACGTTTACGTTCACCTGTATTTTCATGTTATTATTTACATTTAAAGATGATGTTTAATGATGATGAGTGGTAGACAAAAGAAAATACTTGCCTGCCACAGTGGCAGTCAGTGACAAAAGTTCATTTCAGACCCTGGTTGCAGGTGTATTTAAAAATGGCCAAATCAAAACCGCGGATGCCAAGATATCCTGACTCTTAGTCCCTTTTATTAGTCAAGCTCCAAAAATACACTTCCCATAATGCAATTCAATTTTGTCTTTCATAGGACACCTCCTGCCAAATAACCACCCACATCTTTCTGACTCTATGCCTTGGGGTTGTGACACAGATTTCCTGTTATAATATTGCAGCGTCCAAGCCCAAGCCCAGCTAACTGCTGTTGCCATTTCTTGGCAAACTATCGGCCCAGCACTGCTGTGCAGTGCCTTTGGCTAAAGCGCGGGTTGCCAGATATGGTTGGTGAGCACAGGTGGTATAGGTCTTTGTCCAGACACAATGGTACCAAACCTTGTGGCCTTACAGTTACTGAGTCCAGCTGTTGTTTGCCAAGAAACTGTTCCAGCATATAACTCCCAAAATTGTCATGTTTACATTTCTGTTTAAAGGAATACGGAATTCAGAGCATATCTATTGCCTCTGCACGGCTCTCAACATGGCAACGGCTGAGCCCTCCCTCTGAGAGTCACACACTCTGAGGTCGGGTTCACACCTAAAGGTCCGGTTCCTGAATCGAACCAATGCGAAGATGATACATTGTTTCAATTTTCCAACTGGTCCGGTTTGTGTTCACAAAGACAAATTTCAAACGGTCCAGAAATAGTGAACAAAACTCACGTGGTGGAAATGTCATTTGATTATTGGTCATGCAGTTGGCAGGTAAAGAGACAATAAACCTCTCCTAATGTTCTAGCTGGATATCGTAAATCATGGAGCACCGTCAAATTCTGTTCATGTTGGTGTTGATCTGGAGCGCATATCAGCAAACTTTAGTAGAGACAGCGGGTATTAAATCATTTATTAATCATCATCTTCAGCCCATATGTTAAGGAGGCATCTCACTTCGTGGTGAGTCCAGGTTTGTCCCCTGCCAGTCGACATTTTTGCTAGCAAATGCGCTAATAGCCGCTGGCAACCAAAACAGAAAAAAAGGAATCGTTCTTTTAACCATTTAAATGACAGATGAAATGGTACACTTCCTGTGTTTGATTCGAATGGTGTTCGCACCAGAAGACTCCAGAGTTCACTTGACAGCGGACCGAGACCACCCCTTCGAGGCGGACCAGGGAGCGGTTGTTTGGTCCGCACCAGGGTTTGATTCATGCAGACTGTCGATTTTGCCGTTGTACTGGAGAAACACATCATTCTGCACGAGCTAAGAGATGTTCCTAATGCTTTTGCAACACTGATGGGTCTGCTTTACTGCCTTAACATAAACTATCCCAAAGGACTGAAGTATACATTGGAGGTAATACAGAAAGTTTTCATGGGCATCTGTGGTGGCAATTGTTCAGCCAAAGTTCATGCACTCCGAAACAAGATGCTTCAAGGCAAGTAGTGGCAAGTTGGCCAAGTTAATGGAAGCTATCACTTTTTCAGTTGGTCTGCTTGAATTGTATAAATGTTTATACACTTAATCTGCATCACACTCAATCTCACACACCAAAATCACCACCATGCCTACATACACGTCATATGGTTAGAACAAAAGGCCTATGACAATAAGAAAAATGCCTTTAAAAGTTACAATGTTGTACTTTGTTATTTGTTCATTTAAGAGATAATCTGCTACTCAAGTTTATGAAATTTAACTACATCACTTCAAGTTAAGCAGTAATCTTACTTATATATTTCACAATTGCAGCTTTTATGCCTTGACTTCCTCTTGTATGGAAAAAACACAGTATTAAAGCTGTTTTGCATACAGTTCTATTAATGTCAAGAGAAGCATGTTAAATATGGCATTTGTCATTATATTCAGCCGTGTCTCGTGTTTTAGATTCATACCAAAAATGCCAGTCTGTCAGTTTTTTAAATTAAATAAATAGCATTCTGAATGTTCTTTGATGTTGGTGAGTCAATTTTATGTAGGTCTGTTGTCTTAAGTTGTGTGAGCAAATTACACAGTTCTAAAGTTCTGCAAGTAAGATGAACTATTACCTTGAAAAATTACCTGGCTGCCTTAAAAAGAAAGCTTAGTTGAGCCAACTTTTATTAAGTGATCGGATCATAAGTGGACAGCTTTAAGTACAGGTGTGAACACACTTAAGACGCATTGAGGACACATTGAGATCGGATGTTTCAGACCACATTCAGAGGTGGTCTGGGCCACATATGACCACATTCTTTTAGCAGTGTGTACGCGATTGCGTCCTGGCCACATTAAGGACCGCCTACTCATCTGATGTCCTGCTGGGATCCGCGGGATCACCGCGCCCCTCAGGGGAATAAACAGGCAGACACGGGCGCTTGTCAGCATGGAAACGGCCTCTGTGCTCTACTGTTTGTAGACTAGGCACGCAAAGTGCATTATTATCATACTGTCGAAGATGTGTCGGTGTTTTTGTTCCGCTGCTTTGCGCGGACCTGACACCCGACCGCCCGCCTGTTCTCTGTCCTCCCCGGCTCTCTGGAGCGCTGCACCCCGCTGTTGTCTGGCAAAAGCAGCGGTGCCGGCACCGGCGGCGCGGAGGTCCCCGGGGACCGCTGGTACAATAACCTTTTATTTTGATGTTAATACAATGTACCAGAATTAACGAATATGTAGGATATTACTACTGACATTCATGTAATATTACGCCACAACAGCTGCTGTATTAGGTGCGTGTTTACTACGTGTTCATTTGCATATAGAGCGGGGAAGTGAGATCAGATCACAAGTGGCCGCTGAAGACGCATGTGGAGACACATTCTAATGCCAGGTGTGAACAGACGAGCTTAAAGCTCGGATCACTGAGGACGCATGTTAATACCAGGTGTGAACAGGGCCATAATCCCCCCAAAAATACCAATTTGTGTTTTGAGCAATCAGACAATAACACAAAGATAATTTCCTGGTGTTGGTGTAGCATCATATTTTTAGTATAATTTGTCGTCTTACAGTACATTAACAGACTATCACCATTTAAAAAGCTCTTGCTCTCCAAATTCCAGTGGTGGCACTTGATGTAAACTGAAAAGGGACATCGGAAAAAATACATATTAACCTCAAGCATCCCCATTTTTTATTGTAGGGAAAGAAGACTACATATCTACTCTAAGAAATAGAACACTAAATGTGCTCTTCTCTAATCTTTGTGTGTCCCAACTTGCTGAATCGTGTTGAGCTTAATGGAAATGATATCGTTACTCTGCACACGGTCTTGACAGCACATTACATGACAGCGCATCAGCCCTCAGTGATACCAAGGACTACTGGTCTAATAGTTAACATTGTTAAAACAGCAGGGTCTGCTTTAAAGGCTGTCAATACACAGAAGTTAATGAGATGAGACAGAACATGTTTAATGAACTGGATGGTCCAAAATATTTGTTATCACCACATAATTACCCCCATATATTTACAACTGGCCAATAACAGTGAGAGTGCTATTGATTGTTTTGGTGTTGTGAGAGTGAAAATGCTACAGCCGGTTCAGAGATGTGGGTAAAGACTTGTGTTTAAAGCTGTGATGGCCTCTGATAATTACTGCACAACTTGAGCGTGTAGAGAATTACCTTTCGAACTTAACAGGAGCAGGAGGTTAGGTAAATGAATTGAGCTGATTGACTAAATGCACTTACTCCTTTGGTGAGTTGAAGAAGGCGGAGGAATACATGTTTCAGACTCACCGGATGAAGATCCAAATAAGGTTCACCCCCCGGACGGACTCATTCATTCTGCTACTGCTTCTCTGGTAAGGATCGGTTCTTTATCATGATTGACTGATACTGCGCTTTAAAGGTCCAGTGTGTCTGGAGGTATCTAGCGGTGAGGCATTTGGAGCAGAGCCAGTGCGTGTGTACGTGGGAAGTGAGTGGTGAAGCAAGAGAGAGAGAGCGGCGGCGACGGCAGCGAGTAAAATTATCGACCTTTCCAAGCCGACCTAGAGCCTATCGCGGCGCGCTGTGTAGGAAATGCGCCACGTGAAAGCACACCTTTTTCTGTTTTCATAATCATTCGAAGCCAAAATTGTAATTGAAAATAATATTTGATTAATTACCCAGTCCTACTGACTTTATATCTCGATCATCAGGAAAAATTATCATTTGTACAAAGAAATATCTAAATCTAAAACACAGATTTCCATGAAATTAACTGAGAACATTCATACTCTCAAGAGGCAACACATTCTCACTCCCAACTTGTCAAATACTGCCGCTTGGTCAGTGCCCCTCAGCATGGAATACCGACGCTCTATACCCCTCTAACATTCCTTTTGGACGGACCAGGGACGGCGTGTCAATATATACCTTTGTTACATGCATAGTGTCTTTTCAAAATAAACTTTGGTTTTCACAGGACGTAGGTAGGGTTAGAAAACGATTGATAACAACTCACATGACTACCGAGTGCTTTACGACTCATGTGACTAGCGACTCACGACGCTAACGATACTAACAAATCACATGACTAACGACTGACATCACTAAATTATTGTAAACGTCTACTTTTAGTTTCAATACTGGACACGAACAGCGGCCTCCTGGTTCAAAGTCCTATGTGTTTGTTTGACCCATCCACCTCCCCTCCCACCCGACCTAAGCAGACTCTCACACTCCTTTTACTAGCCTGTGTCAGTTGCTCTGACCGTCTAATAATGCCGCGAGTGGGTTTACATTGGAGTTAGTGGAAAGCCCGGTGCACACGGTCGCTAAAGGGTACCTTTATGTGTCGGTATCCGATGCCGAAGGGCACTGACCTGAAACATCGGTATTTGAGTTGGGAGTGAGAACGGGTCGCAAGAGGATTAACCCGTTCACCGTGAACTTTACTCTCAGGACACCTTCATGCCAAACTGCCAATGTCGTGCCAATGATTTCTCATCCTCATACTTGTATTTATGGGTGTGATTTTGATTCATTCAAGCCAGAAGAGGATGAGATTTCCAGTGCCCCCTTTTGGACAAATTAATTCAAACATTCCAAATACCAAAATATCCAATAAACACTCATCTGTAGTACATTATAATATCCAATAGAAAGAAAGCCCCCAGCATTTCCTTTCCCAGAATATTTTAAACACCCTGTAAAACAAAAAGAATGCACTTTTTTGATGTATACAAATGACTCCGCTTTTAACACCTCCTCTGTGTAGTATGCCAAAGCTTGTGTCTGCCTGCTGAACCAACCTTGTTGATTGTGTATCTTGACTCACAGGCTTTAATATAGTATGTCCTTAGCCAGCATGAATAGGCCATAAAAGCACTAATCCTTCCTTCTAGAGTGTTTTCATTTCTTTGTATTACCTGCTGCTTTAGCTACAAACGCCCCTACAGCACAATCACATATTATTCATATCCGCTACTACACTGAGAAAGCCTTCAAGAAAAGGCCAACGGCAATTTCGGTGCATCTCTTTTTAATGGGGAGAGGTCCATTATTGCATGGCTCTGTAATGATCAGATTGGACTTCTGCTGTGGTATAATGTTGTGAACTCTGCAGTCTTCCACAGAGACCTCTTCTATCTCTCCGTTCGACCCATTTGGGTGGGAGCACACTGTGTTCCTGTACCTTCCATGTCCAAAATACCACATCAACAGTCTTTCACATGCAAATGACAAAATGCAGTTCACGCATGTCTGATTATGCTGAACAAGCACGAGATGTAGCAAAAATTCACAAACAGAAAAAAGAACTGAGCGTGATGGAAGGAAGGGTTCAATGTTTTCTACGTCTGATGGAGGAATTACACATGTGGAATATGTTTAAGTGCAAATTACTACATTTTAGACTTTTTATTTCATTTACGAATTCAAGCTCCTCTTGCAAGGAGTAGTAATTTAAAAGGCTCAGTCTGTTGCGGTGATCCTGAAAGCTCAATGTACTTCAACCTATGAGAACACATGCAAACGCCCAAACTTTTTCCCTTGGAAAAAGATGAAACTTAATGGTGGGTCAGGGGCCAAAAGCAAATGCCTATTGTATTGTATTGTATTGTATTGTTAGGATGCAAAATGGTATTAGGGTCCCACGTTCCCTTAAAGGGACTGTTTGTTAGAATCACAAATGTCTTGTTAACAGCTTCACCTGTGGCCGTTAAGTCAACGAAAGTCAGCGTCCTGTTGCTCGCGCTTGTGCTCGCTCTACATAAACATGAATGAGCATCGCTCAAAACAGTGAGGCGACACACGTCAGCTAAAAGCACAATATCACTCTATATTTCAGCTGCTTGGCAGTAATGTTAGCTGACCAGACGAAGGTCTCTCCATGAATCAATGCTGATCCTAGTGTTGGCTTTTCCTGCCTCAGCCTCCCGACCGCGGCCGGAGGGAACAGGGGAGACGCCGGAGTTTTGGTCGGAGACGATAACGTTTCTCTCTGCGGAGCCCCGTCACTTCACAAGACACGGGAAACCTCTGTTGGTCTGGAGGAGCTGCAGCAGTTATTTCTGCACAAACGTCCACTGTACATTCACTAGATATTCTCAGAGCTAAACTAACTCTTCTGCAGAGTGGAGTGTGCGCGCATGCACGTGAGAACTCTATTCTTATCACCTGATGAGAAACACCTGCTTTAGTGTGACATCATTGATTGGGGCACGGCTAGAGGCATTACATATTGGAAGCTTGAGAGCAGGGTAGCAACAGTTCTTGCTGTATGTGACCTGTACTTGCTCAGGTTTCAAATTGCAATTAATGAATGCGAGACACCCACTTACTGGTGCTTCCCGGTACAGGCTTTCATTCCAAACAGAAAAAAACAAATTACAATTTTACCACTCTCATACTTCTTTGACCTTAAGACTCTCTTACTCTTAATGCACAATAAAAGCATAAAACAGGTTGAGTGAGTGTAGAGACTTCAATGTTCTTGGATTAATCTTTTGTTGTGAACTAATTATTTACTGTGTGTTTGTGTTCAATATGATCCAGGGACAGTTAAAGAAGAACTCAAGTAAAAAAAAAAATTAAATAAAAAAAGCACTTTGGAAAAACAAAACATAACAACATTCTCCATTATGTGCGTCATTGGTTGCTGTAAATGTTAGCCACAATAATTAAGAACAGTGTGTTGCAGAATGAAAAGGACAGGAATAGAGGTATTCCATTCTTGTAGAACTGTGGTGAGCCAGTCTGAGTCAGCCTGACTCTAAAGGGTATTTAAAGGGCATCTACATTAGCCTGATTGAAGGCAGCAGACAAAAAGACACTCTACAACAAAAAGGCAGCAATTAGCAGAAGTTATTGCGTCCCATTCCTTCCAAAGAAACCTCATCACACACACAGACACACACTCACGTCTGCACAGTCTTAACAACTAACAGTTTTGCAACATAAATCTGGATAAAGTGTTCATAAAGCATTTGTAACAGCACTATTATTAAACCCAGCTCTTTGCTATTGTCTCTCGTGTTTTGTGCCCTAACACACAGGTCTGTGCAATAACTGTATATGTGCATATCTTTACAAAGTGCAATAGCGACTGGATACGCCACTTATTTTTATTTATGTATTATTGATATGTCACTTCTATTTATTTATACTTCACTTCTACTACTTTTTAAAAATATTTCTTTGTATTACTGTCGCAGATGAATATGTGTGTGTGTGTGTGGTGTGTGAACGTGCGTGTATGTGAGGAATATTGAACGTACTGTTTCAAGAGCTGCCCAGTAAATTTCATTATACAATGTGTGCAATGACAATAAAGATATTCTATTCTATCTTCATAGGTCAGTAAAATAAGCATTTTGTTATTTAAAGGGACTGTTTGTAACTTCTTCCACGTATAAATCATTGCGGGTCGGTATCCCATGCGCGCTCGCGTGTGGTTACGGACTGTTTTACTTGCTTCACCCTTTCTGTCCTAGGACGGCACAATAATAATAATAATAAAGCTACTGTGAGGGATTTTCGGTGCTGTAAATCCATTTATCCTTGTTTTGACTGTGTTTAGTTTAGTCACTGAGGCTTACTGCTAAATTACAGCAACTTCATCATCGTTTATCGCAGCACGCAGGTTTTGGTTGCTTAGTAACAGCAGGCGTGACAGAAGCGCAACCTCCCAAGCACATTGGAAAGAAAAAGAAAATGGCGCGGCAGGCGTTTTCCATGCGGTTTTAGACAGGACATAAGTATGGTCCCTTAAACTCCAGTGTCTGGTGGCTTATTGCAAGACATGTTACATGTCATATAGCATTGCTCTGACACACAGAACTGTTTTAAAGATCATAAGGTGTGACCTTTGTGCAGTCATAAGAAGACTTGTCATGTAGAGTTTAATTAAAGTCAATGTCATTTGTTGACATTTTTCACGTCTTTTAAGTTCACAGATAGCGTTTGGGGATTTGGGTGTGCTATTAAGAAGAAGTACTTTGTTAATCCCTCATTGGGGAAATTATATTTCATTAGGAGCTACAACAACATATTAACATTTAAAGTTCATGTCTGGTAATAATAAATGTGTTTTCTAGTCAACAAATATGAAAAGATTAAAAAACAACATTGGATGATGTAAATATCTCATTCCTCTGCTCCATAGAGCTCCATTGTTGTCCAAAAAACTATTAAAAATACATTAATGAGCCACATTGCTGCACTTTGCTACATAGTACTTACATGTTCCTTTACTAAGATCAACATTTGTATTTGTGTCATGCCAGCATGACATTTTAAGACATATTCATCTTTATACAACAACTTCTATAAGTACTTCTATTCACATTTCAAATAAACTGTACACTGAAAATGACTGCTACATTCCTTTTCAAATTAAAACAACTTACTTCTATGATCTGGACAACATTGAAGGCACCTTTTCCCTAATGGTTGCACATCCTTTGGCAACAATGATGGCCTCCAAACATTTCTTGTAGCCATCTATAAGCTTCTTGCACCGGTCTGCTGGCCAGTTTAAAACAGTCTGCTTTTATCCCTTTCAACTCTCCTTTTATGCCTTTGGATGTGTGCTTTGGGTCTTTATCATGCTGGGGGACCCATGATCTTTGACCCAAACACTGGGGGAGCACATTTCGTTCTAAAATACCTTGGTAATCCTCTGATTTGATTCCTTTAATACGGTATAGGTCTCCAGCACCAGAGGCAGCAAAGCAGCCCCGCAACATTGTGGATCCGCCACCATGTGTAAGGTAGGGTGTTCTTTTCCTTACAAGCTTCATTTCGGTTGCCTATAAACAAATCGCTGGTCTGGTATAGACCAATAAGTTTGTTTAATACTCATTTAATCTTACACCTTTTTATGGGATCACTGTAGATGGCCTGTATAGCCTTCCATTTACCCCATATTCAATAAGATTATGAGATAAACAATCCCTAGTGATCATATCAAAAGGTCAGGGATAGCAACTGTACATGGCGCTGTCTGGTAAAATGAGCATTGCTTAAAACGACTACTTTTTCCTCTGAATTTTGGCCCTTATGCCATATAAAACATATAAAATCATGCATTAGCTTTTCAAATGATCACTTTCAGGAAATGTAAAGTATAAATGTAGTGAAAAAATTCAACCCGCAAGTAAGGTTAAATTTGCCTCCCAGTTATTTATTTGGCTAAGTAGGCCTGAGCCAAAGAACAACACTGACTGAATGAAGTGACTCCTCCAGACACAGCTGAAAGTGCTTTGCAGCACCAAACATCACCTCAATTTGGAGAGTCACCTGCCTTCTGAGACCTTTCACTTTTACTCTGAATTTATCTACAACCCCATCACAACAGCATTTTTGAGCTTTGTCTCTTAGTGTGCTTGGTTGTTTGACATACAGTAAGTAGCAGCCAATTCTCCGGTGAATGTTCATGATGAGGCCAGACATAGCTGATGGCAGATTTGTGACCCAGCAGCAAAAGCCTCTATCTGCCCTATATCTGTGTGCTACGTCTAGTTGTTTTTTTGGCCAAGTTCGAAATCACTGCAGGGTGTTGAGAGCCGTTTAAAGATATCAGGGTGTCTAAATGGATTTCCTCTAACAGTCCGCACTGTTTGTGTATAAACCCAGAGCATTTTGGTTCTCATCAAAGAATCTGAACAGCGTGGCAGCGAGGTGGAGGTGGAGGCTACAAAGTTTGTTTTGCCCGGCAGCATTTTCAAGCTCATGTTATTAATCAAGCACATCAAATTAAAACATGACCACAAAGGTTATCGTTGCTAATTGAGTCAGGGACAACAATGTAAACCACATTCAATACACTCACTCACACACACACACACACACACACACAGACAAACACAAACGCTCAATATCTTACCTATGGCGTCGCCTTGTTCATGCACCATACTGGCCAGATCCTTCATGATTTGACTGACGTCCAGCATGTCTCTCTGTGGAGAAAACACACAGTATACTAATGTTACACCACTATTCAACTCAGTGTCATTATGTTGATGGTCTAGCCATCAGTTCTTATAAATGCCATCGATATCTATTGAAGGTACTAAATGAAAAGGTGGCTAGTAGCTAATGGTGCTAACAGCACTAATAGTGCAAACAGGTGTTATCAGCTGTAACCGCCGTATGAGCGTATAGTGCAGAGCGGCGATGACTACCTAGTCAGTGGGGCACACACATGCACTATAAGCAATGTGCAGCTGGACTGGCTACGTAAACAAAGCACAGAGAAGCTCTGATTCCAACACACACAGAGGGAGAGAGACTTCATTCTCTGCTCAGGTAGACACTACTCCTCTATATTTTTACATAGACAATAGTTGTTTGCTACTTTTTTGGATTAATGCAGAAAATCCGCTCTGTGGCAAACAAACGTTCATGATACTTACACCTTTTGTTCTGCAAGATAAACATGTGATCACCACTTTTCTGATTTTTGAAGTGTGAATGCACAGAATCGCCAGAAGTAAAAAGCTAACGTTAGGCTATAAACGAACTACACCTCGGTCGCATGAGCGAGAGTATACACGACGAGGCTTTAATGGCGGACGTGTCGGCGTGATGACGTTTAGTAGTCTCATTTAGCCACTTGTTGTGAAGTGGATGCGATGGAACAGGGGAGGGAAAATGCGACATCTAGTGACTGAATGTAATCCATGTTATCGATTGCACCTTAAATAATGATGCTAAATAATAATAAAACTATATACTAAATGGAATTCCAATTTAATAAGAACATAAATATACACATACATTAACACAACACTATCCCATACCGCCGTGGCACCATGCACCATGGCACGCCACCTTTTGTCCCTTATTCAGTGAGAAAGTTGGCATCCCTACCTGCTGAGCGTCTTGCTAGGTGACTACAGGATTGCTTTATTTGTTTTGTCTCTAAAATGTCAGCAAATAGAGAAAAATGCCCATCACAGTTTGATATATCAATAAATAAATAATAAATAAATATTCCAAAACCCAATGATATTAAATTTACCCATTCAAACAACTGAAGCCAGTGAACCTTTGCTAATTTTGTTTAATAATGTCTAAAGTTCTGGTGGTCTGCTCAAGATTAGTGGGATCTAAAAGATTTCCCCGGGACGCCGTATTAAACTACAGTGGTTTTTGATTATTATTTGGTGTCTTGTGCAACTTTAGATGCTAGACACAAAACCTCAGATGTGCAGCTTTAATATATGCATGGATTTGTAAGTTCCCTGTCCCTGTATAATTGACAAATTTGGATTTGTGTGTAATCCTAAACATTGTGTGCTTGGCTTGACTAAACTTAAAAAAAAAGCAGTTCAACGTTTTTGTTCAATTATTTCTCTGTCAGGGCACAGAGCAAACTACTAGCAGCTATGGTTGACCGCAGCTAATTCTCCGTATGCAGTCCCCAAGCTTTGAATCTGCTCTCAGTGTTTCAGCTCAAAGCAATATGAAAGCTTATAAAACCTCTGTCTATCTCCTGCTCACAGGTCCCCCCTCTCCTCCATTATGGCTCCATGCAATCACAGCTGCGTTTGTGTAGCCTAACCCACTGGGCCATCCATCACAGGTGGCACAGATTGCTGTGGAAACTGGCAGCCATCCTGCCACTTGGCAAAATCCATTTGAACTGAGCCAAAATGGCCCCTGGCAAACCTTGTGATGCTAAAGACTTTTTTATATTTATCTTTGGGCCGCCCTGTCTATCATGCCATAATAGAATAACAAATTTATTTTACCTGGCAACGTATCGGGCAATCAGGTCTCATTTCATCATAATGACATGAACAGTGTGTAACCAATTTAGTAAATATGTGTGTGGAAGTGAATAGGCAGCGAGAGAGACACGCACAGGGGGAAGGCAGAGATGTGATGGGTTGGGACCCCTGCCCGAGGGCTGAGTGGGTGGCCAGGCTCCGGGCCAACACTGTGCCCTTTTCCATATTTCATGGGCTTTAAATTCCACTCATCTAGCAGCCACTGGATGCTGGCACTGGGCTGGGAACCAGGACCGGAGATTTTTCTATTATATTTCCAACAACAGGTTTACTACAGGAGATCTTCTTCTCACCCAGGGCAAGTATATCAGTACTGCTCGGAGATGGTTTCTCCTTCAGTTCCCATGTGGACCTGATCAGGTGCAGGTAAGGAAGTCAAGTTTAGGGTTGCTTTGACACCCTTTAGTTTTGTCCACTTGGTTTGGAATAAAGAAAGAAGAGTCTGTAGTTTACATTGAAAAAGTGACAAAATGAATGCTCAACCCAGACAGTAGCCTATGCATGCTACCGTTGTTTTCCCCTCAGCACGTCACCTCGCCAGATCTCACAACGAGACTTCTCCTTGAGTGAGATTCTTTCCATAATGTCGGACACTTATAATAACAATCAGAGCCAGTCATGGCAAAAAAAATGAACACTTTTAGTGGACGTAAATGTAGGGGTTCTACTTTGGTAGGTTTTGGTTATTAGCAAATTAATTAATAAATAATAATATAATTATTAATATTAATAAAGATTATCAATAAACATTAATAATAAACGGGGCACCACCCTGGAATCAGGGACCAATGACCAAAACGTTAATATAGTCTCATTATATAGGCTAAACTATCAATTTGGAATGTTGATTAATAATTAAATTAATAACTATAACCAAAATAGATAGTAAAGGTTGAAGGATATCGGAGTTCTTGACATAGCAGAGGTTGGCAGTATTCACTCTTGTGCAACATTAAAGAGACCAGCATGTATATTCCACAAACATTTATTTACAAGTTAATAAAGGTTCAAAACACAATATTAATCTAACTAAATAACTAAACTAAACAAACCAAACAAAGTGTGTGTGTGTGTGTGTGTGTGTGTGTGTGTGTGAGAGAGAGAGAGAGGGGGGGGGAACAAGATGGGTTCTTGTCTCAAAATGTCTGTATGGCCTACAAACAAAATGGCGGGCACTGTAAAACTACAAAGATGGCTGAATCAAAGATGGCGGAATCAAAGATGGCCATCAGCATGTCACCACATGGCCTCTTTGTTCTTCTGAACCCATGTGCTCAGGAAGGACAAAGAAGGGGGGTGATGTGGGGGTTAAGATTATCTGAAGCTGTATGTTTATGTTTAACTAATTCACAGTTTCTGTATGTGATCTTAATGTGTGTTAGATATGCAGTGGGTTAGAAAAGATGGTTAGTTTGCATGCAAGACCTTGTCTATGTGAAGCATAAACTAAACACATCAGATGTGGCGAAGCCAGTTACCCAAAAATCAAATACAGATAAATCAACACAGTCAAACTCAATGAATAACATTAAACCAAATCAATACAAGTACTTTCTAGAAATCAAAGTTGGACAGTCTTGCTCAGCCCTGTGCGATTGCTAATGCTAAGGCCCGGTACGTTACCAATCCATGGAAGAAAAGGGTTTGTGATTCCATGTGTTGAAGTTGTGGTTCCAAGTCAAAGAGGTCGTTTTTGCTGTTAGTTTGGTGCTTTCTTTGCTTGATAGCTTGAAGTTAGCTGGTGGAAAGGGCAGAGCACTCGCGTCGTCTGCCGTTTGGTTCCTTGGTTGCAATGGCTGTTTCCTAACAGGCCATTGATCAGAACCAGAACTGTTTGCAAGTTCTGGACTTGAGAGCCGTTCACCTCAACCAGGTCAGCCTGGGTTGAGGAGATGAAGAGCAGAGAGAGCGCAGCAGCTCACCTCTGGCACGTCAGGAGAGATGAGCAGATGAGAAGAAAGAGTCGAAAGGGGAGGAACAAAGGACATTCCTCTGGTTTTGTTCTGTGTGAATTTCACACCTCTGGGTGAAATGTTACTGTAGCCAATGAGAGCTGAGATGAGTCCTGTGGTCAAGGATCAGGTTACTGAGGTCATGAGGTCACTTGAAACCAGCCAGATGCTGGGTCCCTACATAAATGACGGTGCCAGCTTGCCCCAATAGGATTACATTGCAGCAGCTGCCCTCTACGGACAGTCTCACAGCAGTTCATGAAATAGTCACAAATCTAATCTATTTGATTCGTGTACATAGACACAAATTTCCCTTTTTTTCGTGACACTCAGCCCGACTTTCAACAACGTATTTTTCATGCGTGTCAATTTCCACTCCAGTCTTTTCAAAATAAAACTACTTAGTTAGGTTTAGGAAAAGATCATGGTTTGGGTTACAGTAACTCCGTAAGTGCCGTAACTTAAAGGGATTGTTTGTAAGAATCAAAAATTGCTTGTTAACAGCGACACCTGTGGCCGTTAAGTCAACGAAAGTCAGCATCCTGTTGCTCGCGCTTGTGCTCGCTCTACATAGACATGAACAAGCATCGCTCAAAACAGTGAGGCGACACACGTCAGCTAAAAGCACAATATCACTCTATATTTCAGCTGCTTGGCAGTAATGTTAGCTGACCAGACCAAGGTCTCTCCATGAATCAATGCTGATCCTAGTGTTGGCTTTTCCTGCTTCAGCCTCCCGACCGCGGCCGGAGGGAACAGGGGAGACGCCGGAGTTTTGGTCGGAGACGATAACGTTTCCCTCTGCGGAGCCCCGTCACTTCACAAGACACGGGAAACCTCTGTTGGTCTGGAGGAGCTGCAGCAGTTATTTCTGCACAAATGTCCACTGAACATTCACTAGATATTCTCAGAGCTAAACTAACTTTTCTGCAGTGTGGAGTGTGCATGCATGCACGTGAGAGGTGGAGCGAGAGAGCGAGAGAGCGAGAGCGAGCGCGGTGTGTGAGTGAAGGCAGGCAGAAGAGCAGAGTACAGCAGAGACTTTGGTCCTGGAGACCAAAGCTACTGTCTCCCCCGCGTCCTCCGACCGCGGCCAACACTGTTTAACAGACGGGCTTCACTAGATACAACCAAGAGGTTTTGGTGCTTCACTGTAGTTTGTGTTGGAGTCTGAGTCTGAACAGCGTAGACACACGGGAGCGTGCATGGGACACCGACCATGATGATTTATACGTGTAAGAAGTTACAAACAGTCCCTCTAAGTATGTTAATATGTTTGAATACTAACTGCTAAAACAATATAGGCCTACTATGACAATTAGCAGGTCAACTCATTCATTAGAGACTTTTGGTTGTGGCATTCTGCATCATCAGTGCTACACTGACCCATGTGGGGAAATTAAATTATTGAAGCACAAGTCACGCTGAACTTTACTGTAACTGATGTCTTTATTTTTTTTAATGCTGATTTTCCCGGTGCTCACAAAGATCAGATGTAGTGGTAATGAGCATTATGTTAGTCCAAACTGCAACTGGAAATCTAATGTCATGGACAATGATGGACAGCTATAGCATTACAATAAGGCTTCATGTTCTGTAATGTTATGAGGGGATAGTAACTGTGTGGCTGTTTCACTCACTTTTTAACAACGTTTTACTTTAATATTATATATCAGAGTAAAAATCCTCACACTAACACACGTTACCATGGTTGGATGTCACTGTGGATCTTTCACAATTATATAGGAGATTGCTTCCTTCACAGTTGAAGAGCAGATAGATCATGCAGTCTACTTCTCACCACAAACAATACCAGAGTTTGCTTGGAAACGGAGCGAGAGCCACCTTTCCAGGTGGTGTTTTGTACGGCTGTTTTGGTCCAGTTCAAATAACAGCTTTGACTCCAGCCTAAATGAACCGGACCTAATGGTGAAACGCACCAGAGTTTGTTTGAATTGTACCAAACGGGAGGCCTGTTAAGTATTCTTCCTTCAGACACTGAGGGGCAGATTCACAAAGATGCTGATATCACAGTGAATAGTGCATCATCTTCAACAGCTATCTTCCAAACTATGTCCATGAAGTTTTGCAGTTGAGTGCAATTTGCCCTTTTTTTGCATCTGATTGTAATTATCCATGTGGCAAAGTATATTTGCACTTGACGCCGATGTGTTGGTTGTGAGGATGTGAGAGACACCTTTTGAGTTTATTTAATACCTGCAGTGTTCCTGCCGAAGCAGAAACGATAAGTGTGCCTCCCCATTAAGAGAGACATACTGTATTTACGCACGAGGCACAGCAGCGTAACTTCATTGATTATTTTAATTTCTCTTTTTTTTCTCATGTATTTTCAAAGGTGATATGTAGGGGAGGGTTATTCGTTCATTTTTCATGACACAAATGTCATTGCATCCTGTCACTGTAATGTAGTGACTGCATCCCAAAAGAAATGAGATTGAGCAGACAGCTGTAGTTAACACCAACTCTCTAGATTTAGGCTTTTAATACCAAGTCCATTTCTCTGACTGTCTAATAATGATGCGAATGGGTTTACATTGCAGTTAGTTGAAGGGTGCATTGTGCATTGGTACCAAGACACGAGGGGCCGCTGCTCAAGCGTCGGTATTTGACGCCCTGGGAGTGAGACCAGGCTGAATACAAGCAAGAGTGGGGAAAACCATTCACGTCGGCCTCCGATTTGGACGTATGAGGAAATTCTGACACTATAGTATCACCCAGTTGGTTAAAAGAACTACAGAAATACAGAAGTGTCAACCAAGTGGTTGAAAAAAATGACTGCACAGCCACCGTCAGCGGTAATTACATCTAAATGAAACACCAGGCTTTCACCCAGGAACCAGCTCTTTGTGTCCCGTGTAAAACTAGAAGTCAACGTTAATTTACTTGTCACATAGCTTCCGTACTTAAGTAACGCCATTATCGTAGTTATTTTAATCTAAAACCACGATCTTTTCCTAAAGCTAACCAAGTAGTTGCCTAAACCTAACAAAGTTTTTTACTGTGAAGAAGGAACTTTATTATGAAAAGACTGTATGCATGTAACGTGTGGAAATTGACACGTGTTGCTGGACATTTGTAGGAGAACGCACGAAAAATGAGGAATAACTTTTTGTAAGATATCATACAAACCGTTGGATGAGGATACGTTGACCAAGGAGACCGCTGTTCATGTCTTGTGTGAAACGTCAAAAGTTTTGTTACGTAGCTTACATACATATTTGAACCCAAACCACGATCTTTTCCTAAATCTAACCAAGTAGATTTGTTGTGTAAGTAAACCTACGTTGGAAGTTTATTTTGAAAAGAGACCGTAGGCACGTAACAAGCAGAAACTGTGTTTCCTGTGTACACAGATGTTTATTTTGTTAAAACACTATGTATGTAACAAGCAGAAACTGACACGCTAATCCCTGAATCCAAATCTGACGCTAGAGTAGTACCGAGAGCGTCATAGGGCCACTGACCAAGCTTTGGTATTTGATGAGTTGTGAGTGAGAAAGTGACTGTTAATATAATGACTGTTTTCCCATTGTTCCCATTTTGCATGACACGAATGCAGCATTCGTGTAAGTCCAGCTGAGTTTCCTCAACACTGCAGCACATCATGTTTTTCATCATAGTCATGGAAAAATTGGCAAGAGAACGTAAAAGGACATTATTTGTGACTGATTCACCCTGAATCTGCAGCAGCTCCAAGGGGCAGCGCTCTACAGCGACCCGGACCTCACCTCCCTGTGAGCGGCGCATGCAAAAAAATGAACTTCCTGCACAGAGAACAATAGTGTGTCATGGAACATTTGTTGCATTCCACAAATCGTTATGAGTCAAACTGGCCCTCAGTGCTGACGCTCACCTCCGCCGGTCTCCTGTCAATCCTGCTGCTGTTGTTATTGTGTGTGACTGATGAAAAGAACACACTTGAAAAAGTGAAAGGCTCCGACGCTCTGTATATTTTCACAAAACTAAAATGTCAGACTGCGATTCAGACATCTGTTCCATCTGACACCGGGGCCACTGCAGAGACAGCAAAAACACAATTAAAGTTGAGGCCAAGATAAATAAAAAATAAATAAATAAATAAAAATCGCAAAAACAAGCCTGGCGGCAGCATCTGATTGGCACCTCTGTCGCCAGCGCTGCATGCTTCGTATTTCTCCAGTCACAAGGATCTGTCTGATACTAGCTGATATGAACACTTGTGGGAGAGACTGCAGCTCGATCCAAAGCTTTGCAACCTGCAGATCGCCTGATAAAGGATGAGCAAAAAAGGGGAAAAGTGACTTCTCTTTCCTGTTATTTTCATGCTCATGCTACCTAGAGATTGTTCTATTCCTCCACACAGAAATCAGTCCATGAGCATCTGCTGTGTGATTACTTTGTGTCTTGAAAACCCACACTTTCTTTATTTAAAGTCAAATTTGCTGGGCACAGTTTGATACCTTTCAATGAATCAGCACAATGAAGATGATTTACAATCCAATATATGACAGCGAGCAGCAGGGATTAGAGAAAGTGCCACATGCAGAGCATGATCCTCCCAGGAAGCTTTTCATACAAAGATTGCAGTTTACAGAGGCCGGCAGCATGCATGCTAATATGCCATTCAGTCTTAGATGGCAGAGCAGTGACGAGACAAACGGCCATGCGTGGAGGTCTCCTCTTGTGCCTGCAGAGGGAAGTGTGGCACAGCAGAGCCTCCTATCAGCCTCTTTGAGGTGAACCGGCTTCGGTAATAAGAGCTGATTAAGTATGCAAGTCAGCTGCGAGGAGGGAAAGCGCTGATAGACAGCACGACCCTTGAAGAGGCGTCAGGGAGATTTAAGGCGTTTTCACACCTTGTTCGCTCGGAGAAGTTACTCGGAACTCTTGAAGTGCTCTCAGTTTGCTTCTTTTGGCCAAATGAGAGCACAGCAATCAGAGCGAGACCTCGCTGAGAGAGAAGTCGCTCAGAACATTCTCAAACCAAATTGACACCTCCTCTGGACTCCGAACGTGATCAGACTGTGATCAAACTACAGAAAGCACTTGTCACCATACGCTGTCTGTTCACGGGACCAGTGCAAAATAAGAGTGACGGGAGCTGTGTGACAGATCGCAAACAGTGTTTCTCAGCCGTCTCCTGCATGTTACGCTGTTTTTAGGTGCTGAAAATTGGAATGAACCCATGGAGCAGTTAGCGGGATTTTTCTCTCTGTTTTCTGTAAGTGTGATTTACAACACTTAAAGAGTCATAGAAATTAAAGTATGGTATACTTAACATTTAATTCAAATCAATTAAAAAGTAATTACATTATAATATATTGAGCAACTGTCGGCATCACTACTACTACTATATATCTTCAACTCAACTTTCTCCATATCAAGTGACCCGGTAAATGAATCCAAACTGCATGGCTGAAAAACCCAGAATTTATTATCTGTATACCAAACAGAACATTTTGCTTTTTTTTTCGACATTTTGCTGCCTTCAAATAAAAATATATGTAATTTATATTCGAGTATTAAAGCTGCAGTGGGTAGAATTGGAGCAAATGTGGTTTATAAAAGTTCTTTTTTTAAAACGGTCACTATACCCTGACAGTAGTGCATGAGACATGTAATCTGAAAAAAAAAAAAAAAATCACATGCCTTTGTGTCCTCCGGTGCTCCTAACGGCATCTGCAAGATTTCACAGACCGGAGGAAAACAACCAATCAGAGCCGAGCTGTAATAGAGTATATCTGTAGAACAGTCTGACATTGTCATGCCAGTGCTGTTGCCAACGGATGAGAACAGTGGAACATGTGCTGTGTTTTAGTGTTTTAGAGGGTAAGTTGTTGTGTATCTCAGGTGTAGACTGGTTTAGGGAGCACATCAATTGACTCTGTCATATCAAGTGCGATTTGACTGCGTTCAGTGACGTATCCGCTCTCCTTCGGCACATTAGTCATCATTCGCTGTCAACGCTTGTCATTTCAAGTCCCTTCTGTTCCTGCTGCATACTGGCAAATCCATAGCCCACAAGGGGGGGAAGCTATTTCTTTACTATGTGCTGAGCAGCTCAGTGCAACTCTGTGCTCCCAATCAATCCTGAATATAGATCAGTCTGCAGCCTCACATGAACTCAAGTTGAACAAAGCAACATTTTTATGTAAAAACCCAGACATCTTATCAGTTTAAATCACACAGCGGGGCTGCAACGGAGACAAGTGTTCCAACCATTAGATGAGGTAGATAGGAGCAACACTATACTTGTATTCAGATGGTTCCTGACAAGAAATCCTCTCAACACACACTCACAGGCACTGAGGCAAAACAAAAGACTGGCTGTCTCCTTCACAACAGACCTCTTCATCACCTCCACCCCCGCTACATATGAAGCACATATGTGGGTCTGGGATGTAACTTATGATTCCTTGGTATTACACGTTATGAAATAAATCCCTCCAGCATATTACATTTAAAGGCAACGTATCCTCATACAACGGTTGGTATAATATCTTATGAACAGTTATTTTCTTTGCTTTTTCCTATGAATGTCCAGCAACACAAACATGTATCAGTGCGTCTGCGCAAGCTTCTGCGGTGTTTAGAAAACTACTTGGTTAGGTTTAGGAAAAGATCGTGGTTAGGAAGGTTTTGGAGGAGCGGCTGCTGCGGGCGCAGAGCTCTCCACCTCCACCCCCGGGCTCCGACTGCAGGTCGAAGGTGGCAGCAAAGCCGGATCTGGGTCTGTCCGCGGCGTGCTGCTCGCTGCCGGAGGCCCCACTTGTGTCTGAGTCTGAAGGAGTTTCTGGCGAATCTGCATGATTTCGACTGATTTCACATGGAATCCAACCCGGTGGCACAGATGAAGCATTAAGAATAAGTCTAAAGAAGCAACCAATCTTCTCACTGATGGTCTTGTTTACTTATGTATGTCATATAGGGCTCGATCTTACACCCGGCACAAAACGGCGCACAGGTGAACATAACTGTCATTGCTATTTTCAGACCGACACAGTTGTCATTTTTCACGCCCGGTGCCCACGTTGTGTAAGTGGCAAATGTTCTTGCGCCCATCTGTGCACCAATGGGCGTGTTGGTCTTAAAAAATGAGGTGTGGTCAGGTGCTTTGTTGGCGCATTGCTATCTTGAGGCAGCAGAAAGCGATCGACCAGCAAAAACCTGGTCTAAAGTCTGCCACAGTATTTTCCTGCTATTAAAGGATCCATTATTCAGATAGTAAGATGCGTCTACAGGCAGGTTCACAACACGCGTACACTCTGCTTGTTACGCACACAGGGACGCAACAGCAGCGCTCCTCCTCCTCAGTTAAACACAGTGTCGGCGCTAGAACAATGTTTTTATTTATTTTAAGGAAACAATAAATTCAGGCAGCAGGTGACGGTTCAGAATATAATGAAGAGAGGCTCTCAGGCATTCTGTATTACTCAACCTGCAGCGCTCACTGGGGTTACCGCCGTGACCAGAGAGATCACGGTGCACACACGCCTCAGTGGCATCTCCTCCCATCATCCCTCTGTGTGGGAGAGTGTAGACGTAGGCTACTTCAAAGTTTGCGGGCCTTCTCCCCCTAAACGGCGGCGTTTTGAGGCTGATGGATCCGGGGCGTTATGCACCATCTCTCCAGCAGCGCCAGGCTGCAAGCCCATGCGTAATGCAGCTTCGGAGGATTCCACTCAGCCGGTTCGAGCCCCACGTGGGTTGCATCGGACAGTAATACAGTTTTCATTATTTATCAGTATCAATGTTTATCATATTTAGCCTCGTGCTTATTTTACCTATGATTAATTAAGAGACTAAATACAACCCCTTGTGCCCCTTGTGCCTTACTTTGCACCCAGATTATTTGCTGCTTAATTAGCAGAAGTGTAGCTGGACACGCCCTAAATGCACTTGCGCCATGCACTTTAGACCACGCGCTATAGATTGTTTAAATAGATGCCCATAGACGCATTAGTATTGCATTGAGACTGTTTCATAACCAGTTCATCACAATAACTTTAAGTACAGAAGTTACCTGACAAATAAGTCAATGTTGACTTCTGGTTTCACATGGGACACGAACAGCGGTCCTGTTTGTTTGACCCATCCATCCATCCCGACGTCCTCCCATACGCTGACTTTGTCACTCTTTATACTACGTCACCTGTCCTGGTTCACGATTACGTGGATTACATATGAATTGATTACTGTGTACTATATACTGTACAATTTACAGCACATCACTTTTCGAAGGTATAGCTACGAACAATATGAGAACAGCGTGTTGAAGGTTACCTCAACTCACCTGCACCTGAAGCATTTAGTGATATAATTATATTCCCTACGTGGTGTTTCCGTGCTTCAGTGAGGAGACAGAGACCTGCCGCCTTTGCTACTTAATTGAAAGCGGAACATCAAATTATGACTTGCTAACATGTTTCAGTGGAAGTACACTAAGTGAATTAACATGAACTATACTGCAGGAGCTGGGTAATCACTGGCAGACCTCTACTCTCTGTTATGTCTGGTAAGGTTCATTTCCATGTCACAGATGTCTTCTGAATGAATTTTGGACTATCAATTCACCAAGTACCCAAAGCTAGTAACAGACAACAACTATGCAACAGGCTAAAGAGATTTACTTGACGGATGGTTTACCACTGTACGTTTTATAAGAAGAATTGGATATAAACACGACTAACTGTGGAAATCTTCTCGTCTCCTCTGGCTGATAAAAAATGTAATAATGTGTGATTAATTTGCGGATAGATATTTTTTACACTAGTATTTTCAAACACATTTGGTGAATAAAGCATGGTGTCTGGAGGAGAGCTGTGTATTCTAAATTTGATGGACTTACATCGGAGCTTATACTAGTTTGCACCTCGCTATGTGTGCATTCAAAATAGTTAAAACACTCAATAAAATATGTATATGACACATACAGTATGTATACAAACACAATCCTGCTAGTAACAAATTCTGTACTTAATTAACTCATAATCACAGATTCCTTCCTTTAACATATTTTACCACTGTTATGCATATATATAATATATATATATATTGTATATATTATATATACACAATATTTAAATTAAAAAAGAAAAAGTGATGCATCTGTAAACATGAGTTTTGTTGTGACAGCTTATTCTGGGAAACATCCACTGAGAACCAATTTAGCCCCGCAGCTGGAGGCCAGACCAATCAGCAAACTGTGGTGAGTGTTTGGATGATGACTGTTTGTTTGTTGATCAGTATTCAAGGACAATTATTACTTATCTTCATATTAGATTAAAAAGAGATTAAAAAAAAAAAACATCAGTAAATGTCATTCTATTCAAAATCAGATTTCCTGGATAAAGTTAAAGGAAGTGAACAAACTGGGGAATTGGAGACCGGTTTCTAGAATGTCTGCCGTGTTGTTTGAAAGTGGAAGACCAATGACAGCCCAGTGAGTCCAACCAAGTATAGGAAGGGTTCATGTTGATATCTGTAGTAACTGAATGATAACAATGCATAGTTATAGAAAGATATGGCTGACCAAAGTGGCTTGGACAAACACGTTTATCTGCTATTCTCTCTCATGCTCAGTCATTCATCCCCCTCCCACACCACCCCAATCGCACTCTCCTTGATAAGTGTGCTTAATGCTGATATGAAATTCTCCCCACATCTCCCACCCCGAGCCCAAAGGCATCGGGCAACAGGACACAGTGTCACTGCCACAGCAGAAAAACCGTTAAGCAGATTTACTTGCACGCTTACTGGTGAGAAAAGGGGGGAGGAAAAAAAAAATGATGACATTTTTCCCACACCGGCTGCATGAGAGACATCTCTCTCTTTGCCCTTACTGAATAAACGGTTTATATATGTAAAATCATGTTTCCTCACCGGCGGTAGCCCAAGGACCTAACACCCCTGAATACGATAACGCGACGCCAGCAGCGGGGCCTGAAGGGCAGCGAGGGGACCGAGCTGAAAATATTCGAGGCAGAGGTTAGAGTCTGCTCAGGCTCAACCTGCTTCCTCTTCTGTGATTTCTAAATAACAAGGATTGAGGCAACAAATGACATTTAGTCCTGTTACTATTAGCGAATAGCTTTGTGCACTTGTACTTTTTGCCACACACGTGGTGTGCCTAAGGGCCTGTGAATCTGTCCATCTGTCCATCCCAACAAGTCCTCCAAATGAACCACAACAAAATGCATTTTGTGGTCCATGCCCTCGAGAACACATAGAAGCGTTTTCTGATCTAACGCCTCGATCAGCAGGATGACATCATTCGCCTCCTAAAAACCATCACACTTCACTGTTGGAAAAATAAATCTGTTTCATGATGTGACAAAGTTTTAGACACGAAAGCCACTTTGTTAAAGGGAGTGTTAGACGGGAGAACCGCCACTGGAGCTAAGCAATGTACTGCTGCGGACGCCACGTTAGCTCAGGACCGAAAGTCCAACACGTTCTCATCCCAACTCGTCATACTAAGTTTTTGTCAGAACCCTCGACGTTACATTTTTCGGTTGAATAAACACGTGCTTAATGTTGTGAATTAAACAAATACACTTGCTAAGCATTGGGCAACAATACCGCTTAGGAAAAAACAACATGGTTGGGTTAGAAGTTACTACGTTTTTACAGTGCAAATGTGACTTCACGTCGTGAACACGGGACACAAACTAACAGCTGATTGTAAAGTGAAACGTAACACACGTCTCCTGGATGAAAGCCTTGTGTTTGTTGGACCCATCCAGCTCCCCTCCCACCCGCCCTGCGCGTCTCTTTCACTCTTAAACTACGTCACCACGGCACTTTCTCTGAGTGTTTCCCTTTAGTAGTTATTGGAAAGCCCAGAGTGTCTCTTACCGCCGCTGAAGGGTGCCTTGTGCGGCGCTATCAAACGCAGACGCCCGTGACAAAGCCTCTGTGTTTTAACGCCCTGAGAATGAGAACGGGCTGGAAAGTTACACAGTAACACAAACTAACTAACTGATCGATGCAGCGGTAGACCAGAAACTCCCGTGTTCTGAGAGGTCAAATTACTGGTTTTGTGAATGTAGCTGGTGGCTTTGAAGAGAGCGCTATAACTGCTTTATTTCCCTGTCAGAAAGGGCTGCGTGACAGCGAGGGAAAGCTGGGAAAATATTCTAAATATAGCGTACACTTAAACTGATTGATTGTTTTAGGTGGCTAAAATATCTTTAATAGTAGGGAAACACCGTGGTTTGGGTTACAATCACTTCTTCATTAAGGTTAGAGGTTGCAATGATAAAAACATGATTAAGGTCATGGAATGATCATAGTCATACAGTGATTGTGGATTGTGTGTATTTAGTAGTGGCAGAGAAAGAAAGAAAAAAGTGAAAAGTCCCTTTCTTTGACATCATGATTCACTTCATTATATTTTAATTAAAATGTAATTAAACCTCAGTCCTCCCAATCCTTCGACATTGCATGTGAAATATAATATTTTGAGAATTAAAACTTGGAACTGAGTTATCTTTCATTAAACAGAAATTTACACCAATACGTTTACCTCTACTTCAATTAAATCTCAGCAAAGTGTCAGAGCTTGTTAGCTGGATATTTTATTACCGTTAGAAATATTAGGAATACGTTAATTTAACCTGCTGTGCTGATTATCTTCTTGTCTGTGTCTTACTAACTGTAAGAGAAAGTGTACAGTGTGAACAGCGTCACTCGTTAGGAGGAACCTGAAGCCTGTGTTAGTACGCTTTAGTGGATAATTAAGTTTGAGTTGAATATCAGAGTTTGGATTTCACAGAAGGCTGATATTCTCATTATCTAGAGGGAGCCAGCTAGCAGTACGTGATCTGCCATCATGCTATTAGCTTCAGTGTGTAAATAGAGGAGAATCAATATGGCCGTGATTGCCGGGGTTAATAACACATGCTTTTGCTAATAAACCACTTTCTCTCCGATCCTTTCTGCTGAGGGGTGTAAAAGTTGTAGTGTTTGTCTACTGGGATGATTTATCTGGCGGTGTTTCCCACTATACCTGTCTTCACTCAAGGGTAAACGCTGTGGATGGATTGTCCCGAGGACACATTGGTAGGACAGACACGCTTTGCTGTGGGCCTCCTTTTTTTTCCTCTTTCTACCGAGCCAGGTGTTGTATTCAGATTCCCCTTGAAAGCTGTCCTCTGTTATGCCTTTTTTTTTTTATGAATTCCTTTTTGATGAAATGATCTCCTGTGCCAGAGCATATAAAGTGCAGCTGGGGGGTGACAGTCTAAGGGGCGATGGGATGTGCAGAAAGTGCTGCAGAGGCTGGATACTAATATTCTGAATATTTCATGTCAGAACATGTGGAGTAATATATATATATATATATATATATATACATATATATATATATATATATATATAACGTTACTCAAGGACAATATGTCCACAAATTCAATTACAAACAGGGTGGCTCCCTGGACGGCTATGAGCCCCTCCAGAGCCATATTAGATATATTATATGTTATATATAAAACAGAGACTGTTTGTAAGATTCAGAAATGTCTTGTTAACAGCTTCACCTGTGTCCGTTAAGTCAACTAAAGTCAGCGTCCTGTTGCTGGCGCTTGTGCTCGCTCTACATAGACATGAAGGAGCATCGCTCAACACAGTGAGGAGACACACGTCAGCTAAAAGCACAATATCACTCTATATTTCAGCTGCTTGGCAGTAATGTTAGCTGACCAGACGAAGGTCTCTCCATGAATCAATGCTGATCCTAGTGTTGGCTTTTCCTGCCTCAGCCTCCCGACCGCGGCCGGAGGGAACAGGGGAGACACCGGAGTTTTGGTCGGAGACGATAACGTTTCTCTCTGCGGAGCCCCGTCACTTCACAAGACACGGGAAACCTCTGTTGGTCTGGAGGAGCTGCAGCAGTTATTTCTGCACAAACGTCCACTGTACATTCACTAGATATTCTCAGAGCTAAACTAACTCTTCTGCAGTGTGGAGTGAGCAGCATGCACGTGAGAGGTGGAGCGAAAGAGTGAGAAGGAGCGCGGTGTGTGCGTGAAGGCAGGCAGAGGAGCAGAGGAGCAGAGTACAGCAGAGACAACTGACGTTGTATAAAGAGCGAGAAAGTCCACACCGGGCGGGTGCGAGGTACGGACCGCTACTAGGAGACCGCTGTTCATGTCCCGTGTGTTGATTTTATTTAACCTTAAGTTTTTGCCTTAGTTACTTCCAGTCACCATGACTGACCAGCTGCAGCCAGGACGCCTTGGCAGAGTTCACACATACATCCCCGTCTCTGAGGAAGGCTAAATTAACCTCCAAACACATCAGAGCTTTTCCAGAGAGATGGGGACTGATAACGATGACAGACACTTGGCTCTCTTGGTCCTCTGGGAGGAGAGCGGTGAAGAAAAGTGAGGTGTGTCGGGACCAACAGCAAACACTGCTGATATAGTGGTATGAAGGAATGGAGGGGGGGTGCATGGATGGCAAGAAGCGAGGCTGGTATGGAGGTGAAAAAGCACATTGTCAGATACTATCACTCTCCCCAAAGGAACAACGTCAAGCCCCTCAGCACCTGCCTGAGCGCTGACTATGACATTTATCCATGCTGCTGTGACTAAAGCGCCGGCCAGACGACCCTGTCTGAACACCAAACATCTGACTGGCCCATCTCGGCGGCAGCGCTGAAATGAAGCTGTCATTCCTGCCGCGGCTCTTTCACTCTGTGTCACTCTGCCGGGAGAGATTGATGCTCTTCCTTTTTTTTCTCCCCTCTCCTATTCAGCTCCAGCGGTGGGATTAGCCCTTTTTTGAGACGTTGATGAAGTTCAGACAGCTCCAACTGGGCACAGAGATACATCTTCATTATGCTGTAAAGTGCTCCTAAAACATTATCATTAGTCTTCAAACCTCTGGATAGCAAAAATGCCGGACTGCCACGTTATAGGCGTGTCCTTTTAAAAGCAGACTGCAGCACCGTGTGTCTGGCTTCTATCTGCTTTGATTCAGCCATATGGTTCTGAGATGGCTGACGAAGCTTTACAATATGCCTTCAAAGGTTTCATCAGTAGATTTTGCACAAGCAGAGAAGCATGATCAATAAAGCCCAGACCTCCGGAGTGCTGTCGGACCATACACATCAAATCTACCCACTGAAATGAAGACCCACTGCTTTGTGGAAGGACAAATGTTTAAAACCATGTGTCATCATGGCTACATAATAGGGCTGTCAATGGTAATGTAATAATAACGTGTTAACACAAATCACTAATTTCTTTAACGCATTGAAGCCAATTTTTAGGTTGTAGCGGGCTCAGTGTTAAAGCTAGAGTGAAGATACTGGTATCATGGTACCAACCATGTCAGACTAGCTTGTTGTGAAAGAGGCTAAATAACGCTCCAAATTTACGCTTAACTTTGGCGAGGAAAAACTGTCATGGCCATTTTCAAAGGGCTCCCTTGACCTCTGACCTCCAGATCAGTGAATGTAAATGGGTTCTATGGGTACCCACGAGTCTCCCCTTTACAGACATGCCCACTTTATGATGATCACATGCAGTTTGGGGCAAGTCATAGTCAAGTCAGCACACTGACACACTGACAGCTGTTGTTGCCTGTTGGGCTGCAGTTTGACATGTTATGATTTGAGCATATTGTTTTATGCTAAATGCAGTACCTGTGAGGGTTTCTGGACTATATCTGTCATTGATTTGTGTTGTTGATTGATTTACAATAATAAATATATATATACATAAAGAAGCATATTTGCCCACTCCCATGTTGATAAGAATACTTGATAAATTTCCCTTTAAGGTTCATTACATTAAGTTACATTATGAACAGATAAAAAATGTGTGATTAATCGTGATTAAAGCCCTATTAGATAATAAAGATAAAAACACCAACTCATGTCAACAGGTCTAACAATCACACACACAGACTGGAAGTCAATACTTGAAGCACAAGCTTCTGTCTCACGTGACACTTTAGACGGCAACATCTGCCTCTCTCATTACACCTGGAATCACTTACGTTATTATAATACTGATATTTTTTCTCAATTACATTTTGTAGTGAAACATAATCGCTGCCTGGATCATGTTCCCCGCAAACGTTATTTTTTGTGCATTCATGTTCCACACATGAGTCATATGGAGGTGGTCTGGGTGGATGATGGGCGTACAACGTGCATCACTTTGACTCCAGAGACCAGGGTTTGCATCCTGTGTGTGGTTAGGTTTAGGTAATAGAAGGTTGTGGTTTCGGTTAAATGTTAATATACTGTCTTATGCTTCAATTCACTGCATGCTTTTGCTGTACAAAAACTATAACCATGATCTTTAGTTTCATACAATAATAGGGATAAAAGGGGAAAACATGGTGAGATAGGGAAGGGAACAAATGAAAAGAAGGGGAAAATCTGTATCATTCTATACCAAAAATACAGAAATGATACCAAATGAAATATACCAACCCATAACATATTCTAATGTCCATAGCTTTAAAGGAGCATTAATGGATATTTTTATATTAACAAGGACAAATGACAATGTGGAATCAATGTGAACTGAACTGTCGCTTGTAGTCATGAACCTACAGAAGGACTGAATCTGCAGCTCGCTCGTCTTTACAGAACTTTAAAGAGAGTTTCAGCTCATTGCTCATAGCTGTCCGGCCCACAACTTTACTGTTGTGACTCTCAGCGCTCTCATAGCGTCTCTTCAGCCACAGCAGACAGCTGCTTTCAGAGAAGAAGCTCTAAAATCCCACTTTTACACTTCCTGCTCAGCAGCAAACAGCAGACAGACACAGCTAGAGACTGGCTGGTGAACATAGTGGAGCATTTAGCAGCTAAAGAGACAGACATTTCCCTCAGGAGTCGGTGGAGTCTGAAAACAGTGAATATGGAACTTGTATTCATCCCATGGACACAAACACGACTCCAGATGAATAATAATGCTGCTCTGTAACTGCTGGCTGTTTCAATAAGCAACTGTTTGCTAAGAAGTCTCTATATCAACTTAGAAGCTGTTATATACAGTATATACTGTATATATGTGTTAAAAAAAATCAGTTCCATCAGCTAATATGTACAGCATTAATGTTTGGCAGTCAGTTAGCACTGTCGCCGCAAAAGCAAAAGGGTTCTGGGTTCAGGTCAAACAAACAGGCAACCGGGAGATCTTCACCCAGGAGACCGCTGTTTGTGTCCCGCGTGAAACCAAAAGTTTAACATTTATGCTTGTTACGTAACGTTACATAAGAAAGTTCACTAATAGCGGTTGTTATTTCCACGGGTTACGTCACCTTGTTACGTCACCTTGTTACGTCACCTTGTTGCGTTATTATTTGAACACATACCATGATCTTTTTTTTAAACTTGTCCGGTGCATGATCGTGGTCTCTATGGATAGGTAAGACCTCAGAGGATTCATCTTCAGTGTCAGTAACATCGTGACTGTTACTATGTCTGAGTAAATTGTGATGAACCAAAGGAAAAAATGACATTTTAATCCTCACCTATAATGTTCTCTAGATTAGACAGTGGATAACACCATTATATCAATGATGCCATGCACAGAGATGTCACTGGATTCATTCAGGAACTCCTCCACTACAACTGTGCTGAAGCAGATATAAACAAGAATGGCACTCGGAGAGCGCAGACCTCCGCCAAGGTGCGTGACTTTGATAAACGGTTACAGCTAATGGATGGCTGGAGGGATTAATGTTGGGCCTCTAGGCTGTGACCTCATCACTCCCAGTCATACAGCAGGGCTGACCCCATCAGAAATCTGAAATTCCATGTCTCAAATCAGAGATATTTTAGAAATGATTTTACAGTATTTAACAGAATGATGTGGTCTTTCATGCTGGCTTCAAAAGTTAAGTCTGGAAACATTATGATTCCATACACACTATACCCAGGTAAAGGAACAAACAAGTCTATATAAGCACCTTAGTAATTGGGTAGCATTCAATATCCTGCAGCAGCGTTGGTACTGTGACAAAATACTAATAAGCTTTCGGAGGTGGGAGAAGAAGACACAGCCTGACTGAGTTTCTAGTTACTAACTTGGCATGTGCTGGCCTCCTGGGAGGCAATATTTGAAGAAAACAAATACCTAGTTTGTTTTTCCTTTTTTTTTTTGCTTCTGTATTTTTTGGAGAGTGTGTTTTAAATTCAGGTGTTTTCTATTTCGGATACCTGAATGTTTGAAAGGTAAATGGCCAGGGCTTGTTATTTGTAGTGCATGAGACTGTAGGCCATGCACATGAAAACACAGGTTCTCATTTCTCATCTGACATAAGGTGAAAGCAGCTTAGTAAATGGGGCCCTTAGAGAATATCAGTAAACAGGCTTATAATCACAAGGTTGCTGGTTTGGAGTTCGTAAGCTGGCTGGGAATACACGAGTGGAGAAAGTGAACTGTGAGTGACATTTGTTTGGCTTCTGGGACATGTGTGAAATATAGCTGCAGACGGGGCAACTCACGGAACAATATTAACAGAAAGAAAATCATGTTGGATAAGGCGGAGGAGTTTAGGGGAAGCAGTTTTCTTCTTTAAAAAAGTAATAATGAAAAGACCAAAACCAACAATGTGTTTCTCCATCCCTGAACACTTTCTGCCCTCCTGTCTGTTGCTCTCAAGCCCATTGGTTCCTACTGAACACATTACCATTTAACAACAGCTCACAAATATACTGTATGGTTTATGTTTTTATTAAGTAAGTAATTCCCCTAAAACAGCTGGTCACTGTAGGTTTTAACAACATGACTCTACAGTAACTGTAGTGAGCTGAGGCTGTACTTGAGGACTATTTTCAGCAGCGGATTAATCCACATTCGGTGCTCTTGTGAGTATTTCCGGCAGCAGGACGGTGTGTGTGAGATTGAATCATAATAAACTACAGTGTGTGTGTGTTCATGGTAATGAAGGAACATGTCACCCAGTCCAACAGTGTGGGCTCATTGATGTGTTTTTAATCATTTTTTGTACAACAATGGAGCATTCACAGATGTCTGTAATCGTTTTCTGGGTTTTCTGGACAGTAAGAAAAGTGTAGAAAATGACCAGACTCAAATTCTAACATTTCTAGTTGGAAAGAAAGATCTCAGATTTTCTCCTGATTCATGATCCTAGTCTGTCACAGTATTTTTTTATTAATTATATATATATTATGCATTTTTTCCCACACAATAAATCTACAAAATACATACTACGGCTATATAAGCCTACATTAAAATCTGTAAGGTAATTTAGATGAGCTCTGCTTTAAAGGGATTGTATGTACGTTTTTACACATATAAATGTGTTTTAATTGTTTTTTTTATTGCCAATGTGTGCGCGGGCTGTAACCTAACCTAACCTGTAGCCTGTAGACTGCGTTTAATGTGAGGAATGGGGCCAGTTTATCCAGGACAATCCAACGGGTGTGACGTCATCATACGCCAACAATCAACCCGCCCCCACCATAACTCAGACTCCAACACAAACTCCACAAAAGCACAAAAAAAACGAAGTTATATCTAGTGAAGCCCGTCTTGCAAAATATGACCGACGTTGGAGGGTAAAACTGAGTGGTGAAGCAAGAGAGAGAGAGAGAGCGGCAGCGAGTGTGTGAGAGAACGAGCGAGCAGCGGAGCAGAAGAGAGTTAGTTTAGCTTTGAGAATATCAAGTGAATGTTCAGTGATGGTTTCAGTTTGTGCATAAATAAATGCTGCAGCTCCTCCAGACCAACAGAGGTTTCCCCGTGTCTTGTCTCCTGCTGCTGAGTGGAGTGACGGGGGGGGTTAACTCCGGAGTGAGTAACGTTATCAACTCTGGCCCAGGAAACCAAAACTACGGTGTTTCTACTGTTCCATCGGATGTTGACTGAACAGCCACAGGTGTCACTGTTAACAAGCAAATTCTGATTCTTACAGAGTCCCTTTAAGTAACATAAAACCAGCATCACAGATCCTCTTTCATGGTTTCCTACAATGTCTATAGCAATGTGTATTACTGTGTACATACTGGTGGAGAGGATCTGCTGCGGCAGTGATTGTTGGAAAGGAGCTAGACAACCTATCTTTATCTCCAGCATGTATAGACTGCAGCACTTCACAGTTAGAATCAACCTGAAAAAAGATGCAATACAGGAGGGCTGCTGCTATGTATGAAGGGGGGGGCATTAAAGTGTCCGTGCCTAGGGGCCCATTGTCCCTCGTCATGGTCATTATAACCTGAGTCAAGCACAACCTGTACTGAACTGTTAAGGCCTTTACGGTTAGGAGTGTGGCGCAATTACAGACAAGATGCCCTGAAGCAAGGCTGCTAATCCCCAGCTGCTCCTGTGAAGCCCCTCATTGGTGGACCAACAGCACACTGGAGATGTTCTAGTTAGTGGTTGTACTTGGTCAACTGTGTGATCTCTGTGTACGATGAATTCAGTTGTTCATACGACATGAAATGTATGAAGGTACTTGTACAAAGCTGAAAGGATGTCAAGTGTTCTTACTTCGATCTGCATTAGGGCCTCCTCTCTTTGGCGAAGCACCTCCACGTCCTCCTCGCTGATCTCAGACAGGAAAGCCATTGCCTCTGCCTCGGGCACTGCCATTGTATCTCCAAACAGTGGACCCTCCTCCAGC
This sequence comes from Sebastes umbrosus, assembly GCF_015220745.1. Taxonomy (NCBI): domain Eukaryota; kingdom Metazoa; phylum Chordata; class Actinopteri; order Perciformes; family Sebastidae; genus Sebastes; species Sebastes umbrosus. Next base: position 1,792,064 of record NC_051279.1, on the reverse strand, counting down.
TGCTCAGTGGACGGGGTCTGAGGACTCTGTAGCACACACACAGACACAAAACAACGACATTAGATTAGATTAGATACTACTGTGGTTACAATGGTACTAGTAGGTACAGCAATAACAGTAAGGTGCTTTCTGACAGCGAGCAGCTATACTGCTCTGCAACCCTGTCTCCTACAAAATAACGCTCCCATACAAAATACGTTCTTTGTTAGGTTTAGTAAAAAAAAACGTCATGGTTTGGCTTAAAATTACTTTGAAATTGAAACAAAACAAAACAAAATCGTAACACAACTACATGGTTATGTTTGGTAAAAAATTCAGGGCACACTTCTGCATCATTTCCCCGGATCTGCGGTTGTCGTGTTCACCTGTCGAGCTATGGCAGCATGTTGAGGAAAGTTCAACCGTCATCAAGGTAGGGACTCCATACCTCCAAGTCCACAGAGAACCACAATGACCAATATCTGTTCCATGAAGGCAACCAGTGTTCTTCTTTCTTTCCATTTCTTGTCAAAGTGTGACATGTGTAGCCACCACAGCACAGACAGAAAGACTCCATCGTATTTCAGTGCTGAGCTTATGTTTAACAGAATTGAAAGATCAAATCAAACCATGTTTATTTTTGGAATTAAAGAAACTGACATTTCAATGAAGTTGAATGTCCATCTGGTCCACCCAGTTACTGATATTTGAACAGTGCATGTTAGCTTAGTGCAGAGAAATGTAGGAGGTTAGCTGAGGCTGTTTATCCATCAAAATCTCGACAGTCTGCACTTATGCACTTGTTACAAAAGTAGAGGAATAGGAAGAAGCCGATAGTCGGAGAATGGCCTGGTTGACTTTTTCTTTGCATTGCTAATATGTTCCACCTTTGTGTGGCTGACTGCACAGCTAATTCATGGTAGAAGGGTCAGTGTGGTTCAGAGCACAAGGACCAACCCGGGCTGAGTCACAGCTCTGTCTACTGGCCACGATCTGACTCACCACTCCTCAACAAACTCTGCAACATCGTGCTCACTCCTCCACACACACATACCCACAGCAATCGCTCTAGAATATATTAGTACATCACACAGATGGGAAAGACTCTCAAGACAATCATTCTGACACCTTATTGCACAAGTTCACACGCTGCTAAAAAGTTCACACAGTTTCTCGAGTTTCCCGCTGTCGATTCCAGTCGACCCCGCTGACGTGAATTTATAGATGTGGGTGGAAAGCACTCAATAACATTTGCATTGATGTGCAAAATGTTTGTCTGAATTTCAAACGTCAGGACGCCTCCCACCATTTGCTATCCATGAACTGAAAAAGCTGTCCACTTATTATCTACAGCAGGAAATACAGACTCCTACTGCCACTGCTGACACTTGTTCTTCCACAATGTACTCACTGATTAGTGAACTCGCTGCTATGCATTGAGGGTAGTCACATTTGTATAACGTTCCATCCAGCTCACCGCCCCCCAAAGCCCTTTTCCTCTAACGCTAGCAGTATAAAAGACCTTGATAATATGCCTTCAGAGGGACATAAAACCTTAACACATACGACTCTCCCTTCTGTAAAAAAAAGATGGATTCTTAAAGGCTCTTTGTGGCAAAATGGTCCTTCACACAATTGTCACTGTCCAATCAGTTGAAGCTGTAAATGATCTTCCATTAAGTTCAGCAGCAAGGTGGTGTGTCCCACTGAAGTACTGCTGAGGTGCTGTCTGTGCTGAACTGAACTCAGAACTTTCTCCTTTGTGATACAGGTAATTGTACTTGATACAGCTATTATCAACGTGAAAGAAAGGTTTGGCATTTTAGGAAATAAGTCTGTTCTTGCCTTGAGTAAGATGTAAAAGATTGATACCACTCTGATGTCTGTTCTAGGGCTGTCAAAGTTAACGTGATAATAACACATTAACGCAAATTTGTTTTAACGCCACTAATTTCTTTAAGCATTAACGCAATCGATCTTCCGGAGATTGTAGCTCTGTTAGGTTCAGTTTTAAAGCTAGAGTAGAGGACTATATTTGTATTGTTAATTGAATTCCAGTAATTAATATATACATACATAAAGAAGCATATTTGTCCACTTCCATGTTGGTAACAGTATAAAATACTTGAAATCTCCCTTTATGGTACATTTTGAACAGATAAAAAAATGTGTGATTATTCGCAATTATATATTTTAATTGATTGACAGCCCTAGTCTGAATACTAAATATGAAGCTACAGTCAGCAACTGGCTAGCTTAGCTTAGCATAAAGACTGGAAACAGTGGGAAAGAGCTTTCCTGGCTCTGTCCAAAGGGCCATGCCAACACCTCTAAAGCTCACTGATTAACACATTTCATCAGTATAAAAAGTAAAGTGTAAAATAACAAATGACTGTTTATAAGTCCCAGACTATATTTAGGTTTGGGCCAAATCATGAAAGATGTTTTTTTCTTTTTTTTATTTAGCATTGTGTTTTCTGTGTTTGGTTGGGTTGTCTGTTTGTTCTGTGTGTTTCAGCATCTGTTTACATTTTGCAGCGTGTTTTTCTAAATGCTGTGCATGTGCTGTCAAACTGGTGAAAAACATTTGCTGGTGTTTTGTCTGTTGTGTTGAATTGTGTTGAGCTGTCATGAACACAGTTACACTTCTGCACGTAAGCGGTTTAGCTACAACAATAACAGTTTAGGAGATACCAAACAACTGTGCAGAAGCTAATGCAAACATGTGGCTAAATCATTCTTTATCTTTCCTCACAGGCTCTCACGGCTCTCTCACCCACACAGATCATCCAGTGGCCGAAGGGATTAGAGGTCAGATAAATGCTAAAACAAAATGTTCCGCCTTCTGCATAATGGTATGCGTTGAAATCACTGGAGCCATTTTCCCCCCGTCAAATGTGATGGCTAATTCTAGTGTAGCCTGATTTCCATCAATCCATCTCAAATGCTTCTTGAATGAATTTTCACTCAGCTTCTTTGAGATTGGATCAAAAATATGTCTGAGACATGAGCTAGAAGGGACTCGATGTAAATTGGCTCCTTGACACAGTTGAGTTTGAAATAATCAACGGTTAACTGGGAGGACATTGGGCAGGGTAACAAAATCAGGAAGTGTAGCTGCATCTCAAGACATGTGAATGTAAATGGGTTCTATGGGTACCAAAGAGTCTCCCCTTTACAGACATGCACACTTTATGATAATCACATGCAGTTGTTTGTATGCAGTATACATGTGTTATTTTTGTCTATCTTTGCCTATTCTAAAATGGTGTGTTTGAATATTTCTGCATACTGTGGTCCCTAAACAGTCTTGAATTCCATGAATTGGAATTGTACACCACTTCTATGTGACAGCTACTGTTGACTATTTATCTCCCCCTGAATATCCCCTGTCTCCCACCCCTACCCCTCTAAAATAGAGGGCGGAATGGTAAGGGGGTCAAAGAAACAGTTTTCATGTTTAGTTTTGAACGTTATCAGTACAGTGGCCAAGAGAGCTCAACACACTGCATCTTCTTCAGAAAACAAGCACTTATTTGTTAAATAAATGTGGAGTTATTTGCACTGATCAACACTGTTACCCCACAGGTACCGAACATTATGGTCAATCTCCATCAATATCACATTACCATACAACTGCATTCTCAATTATGTTTAGAGGGAAACATATTTTGTGGCAGTTTTAAAGAGTTGTAAATTGAAACAAAACAAAACAAAACACAATACTTAGTTAGGTTCAGGCAACAAATCTACTGGGTTAAGTTAAGTAAAAAATAACTTTATGGTTTGGCTTAAAATGAGACGTTTCACATGGGACACGGAACAGTGGTCTCCTGGGGGGAAAGTCCTGTGTTTGTTGGACCTATACACCTCCTCACCCACCCACCATCAGTACTGGACTTTCATTAGAGGTCGCTCGATAGGCTTATACTACCCTCTTTGCGTCGCTCTTTGTACTGCGTCACTTGACATACAGAGGTATTTGGGATTCGCCACAAACAAATGTAATCTGCGATAAAATAGGTTCCCTTCCAAATGTAACTGAGACTGCAGTTTATGTGTCCTCGCCAAAATTTTGCGCAAGTTGGGAGCGCTATTTACCCTTGATCGAAAGATCGATTGCATTAATATATTAAAGAAATTAAAACAAATTTGCGTTAACACGTTAACTTAAAAGTCATTCAATTTGTACATTTGTAAAAAATGTCTATCTCTTAGCTTTCTCAGGGCTACGCAGTGAAAATTAACTCTTGCTAGTAACAAATTAAGATTCTGATGAAAACAAACGCATTAAGAGTTGCATGTGATGAATGAAGTCCACTGTAATATAACAGAGTGGATGAGACAGAGCTTCAAAGGAGCCCTGGTGAGGATGCAATGGAGCAGAAAAATGCTACCTCATCCTCCTGCTCTTTTATGAATGACAGTGAAACAAAAGGGCAGATTTTCATCAGCTCACCTTCTTCTTGTCTTTCTGTGCTGGAGGGAGCAAGGCCCTTGAACGCTCGGCAATTTTCTGAAAGGGGAGCAAATGAAGAGGCAGGGTCAACAAGGGTCTTTAGTTTTGCCTGTATGTGCAATAAGGAGTATTTAAGATTGACCGCACTAATCAATTTCAAATGAAGATATATTCTATACGTGGATAATACCTTCTGCAGATCCCCATAGCGCTGCACAGACTCTGAGAGTTCAGTCTTTAGTCTGGTCAGGTGCAGACGGTCTTGCTGTGCAAAAAAAACACAAGATCAGCCTCAAATGTTGTTTAACCCACTGTTTATTCTTCAAAATGACAGTGAAGGAGGAAGAGGAGCATTAAATACCCGTGAAGAGCCACTGATTATATCAGAGAGCTGTTTGATGAGTTGGCTTGTGCTGGTGATGACTTTGTTGGTTTGCTGCTGCATGGAGTGTCTGGGGGGGGGGGAGAAAGACACAGAGACAGAGACAGAGAGAGTAATTACTGAATTACTTCAAATTAAACAGCACTTGCAAATATGCCAATACTTTTACACAGAAGTTGCCAAGAGCTGATATTTTGAAGCAATACTGTAGTGATATTTTCATACATTATACTCAAGAGTAACCATTTTCAAGTCAAGGCCAACAAACACCAAAACGTTTGTTCCGGCTGGTGGGCGGGGCTTCTTGGTATTTCCTCAACTGATCTCAACATGGCTGCCGGGTCACAAACATTCTCATTTTACAGCTAAACAGTACACTACAAGATGATTCTGAAAACATTTGAGGAGAGAAATAGGCATTACAGTAACTGAGTATTCATTCATATTGGATCAGCGCTGCCTAGTTTGACCGTTTGATCGGTTTTCGCGAGTGATTGACAGCCGGCTCAGAGACGGTAGGGCTCCAGCTCGGCTCTGATTGGTTGTTTTCCTCCGGTCTGTGAATTCATTCCCATAATACTAGACAAGTTAATCATCTTCACCTGCCTTTTTACAAAACAGAACATGGCCAGTACTCCCTCAGATATCGTGGTGTGCAAATATGGAACACCAAAATACACGTTATCAAGAGCTCGTTATCCTGAGAACATTTTAAAAGGAAATTATCATCACATTTAATTCATGATGTCTAATTATCTTTTGATATGTTAAGACATATTTTCTTTTTTTCTCTACTGTTTTTTGTATGTATTTCATTGTTTTTATTGGATTGTTTTCCACTGTTTGGTTTCTCTGCACATTTTGTGCTTGTTGTTGTTTTTGAAATGATGTTAGTTTAGATCTTGGGGTTGTGGGGAGCTCCTTTGTATAAGCCGGCGGTGGTTTCTTGACCTCTCCTGACACATTTCTTGTTTTTTTTTCATTGACTGGATTTTGTGCAGTTTTATGCATGTGCAAATAAATAGATAAAAAATCCTGCAGAAGCCATTAGGAGCACCGGAGGACTCCGGAGGAAACAGAGGCACCAATTTTTAGATTACCTGTCTCATGCACTACTGTCAGGATATAGTGACCGTTTTATAAAAATAACTTTTTTTAATCATATTTGCAGCTTTACCTAACCCTTGCATGACTTTCCGAGCCAGGCTGCTCCGTATGGTTGAGAATCCATTTGACCAGCAGAGTGACTGAGTATTAACAGCTGTGTGATGGAGATGGACGGTGTAACACGGCCAAATCCTCTCTGTTCCTTCATGTTTTTACTGGGAAGCTTCGCCAGGGTGAAAGGTTGAAGCCATATTCATAACTCTGCAGCACGTCCGCTGGAAGTCCGGGTTAAGACAGTTATTAAATATCTATGCTGTCAGGTCATCCTGGGCTTACAAACCCCCACCCTCCCCCATCAGCAGCCTCGCTTCCCCCAAAGGCCAACTCCCATCCGCCAGACTTGACACTATAACGGGCTGCCCCACAGAGATAGGCAGCTACACAAACACACCTCTGCTGCTGCATACCCTACTCAAATATTGATCTGCGTGTAAGCTGGTGGCAGGAGGAGCAGACGGACCATAGTGCACCGGGGCTAGAAGGGGGCATGTAACTATAATTCTGTGTCTGTTGTGAAAAAAGCCAAAGTGTCACGATGGGAAGATACCATTCCCGTCATATCTGTGCAGAGCAGGGTTAAAAGAGAGTTGAGGCGTCGGGGAAGTAGACGGGGTAGAAGTTAATTTTGCTGCTAGAAATAAAAATTTACTGTAAGGAAATAATTAAATTGGATTGCAGCCAGTGTGTCTCCCTGGCCAAAGTCATAACAGACAAAAATAGTGTCTTCGATGTGAAGGAGTTTTACACTTATAATCTAATCAGGATTTAAGGCTTTACATAGCCAGAATGCTGTATTATATCGCCACTGTAAATCTCTATATGCTTGAGATCAGTTAGTATGATGACATAAATAGAGTATTGTATAGCGGTACAGTTTATAATCCAGTTCCCTTTTACTTACATGGCTGACTTATCTTGGGCTACATTCTCAGTCCAGTCACACAGCAGTTTGTGAAATAGTCACAGAATGTAATGTATTGATTCGTGTAAATAGACACAAATTTCCCATTTGTTTAATGAAGGTCAGCACAAAATCAATTTCTATGTAACCTACATAATTGTGACCCGGGAAGTATAGAGAGCGGCAAACGCCGGACGAGGTTGAGACTAAGTAGTGACTAAGTAGTTTTGTTGCCTAAGCCTAGTCATTCTTTTGAAAAGACTGGTGCGAAAAATTGACTGGTGCGTAACGTGTTACTGGACATTTGTAGGAAAATGCACAAGTCATACGTTGTTGAAAATCGTGCTGAGAACTGTCTATGAACATGAATCAAATTGATTAAATTTTGGGACTATTTCACTAATTGCCGTGCGACTGTGTTGACATACTACATGCTGCGCTATTGATTTGCCTACTGATCTGCCATTACAGTACATACTGTATATGCTTTATGATTAGGAATGCATTCTGTTCACAGACAGTCTCAGTGAGAATATGGGTGCACACACACACACACACGCACACGCACACGCACACACACACACACACACGCACACGCACACGCACACGCACACGCACACGCACACGCACACACACACACACACACACAGAGAAAGATTAACAAGTGCTAAACCCTAGCCCGAACCTCAGATGCGTCATCGTTTTAGCTGTCGAGCTAAACGATGATGCATTGCATGTCTTCATAACAGACGAGAAGGATTATTTTGAAATCACACTCAGCTAATGCTCCATCATGTTACCCACCAAAATTACACAGCAGAGTGCAGACTGTGAGGGTTGGCACTCTGCATTAGAGGAATCTGGAGGAATGACAAATAAAACTCAGTGTGAATGTGCAGCTGTGATGCACAATGTGAAACATATGGAGAGTTTCATTTTAGGAACACATTTAATGTGTCAAACAATCTACAAAATGACATTCATGTCGTTGCCCTCGCCAGTGACAGAATCCCACTCACCAATCAGTGATGAATAAGTTGCCTTGATCTGGTTGTCGCAAACAACTTAAAGGAGCATTCGAAATGATGAGAACGATTCAAATCTGTGCAGCAGAGGCCGAGATTCCATTACAGCCCCCCTGCCTGGTAAATGCCCCCATCTTTCAAAGTCTACACCCAGAGCCAAATTAAATGGATGCATGACACTAGGCAGATTATACAGTACTTTCTGGGCCCCCCTACATGCACATTTTGATATTTGGTAAACAAACAAAATGACTTTGAACTGCTCATGAAAAATGATCCCGGGCTACTATGATATATAATTGAAATGCACGTAAAAAAATCTTTATGACAACAATCATGAACAAACAAGCACAATACGATACAAATCACAGTCACCACAGAAAGTATCTGTGCATGTACGAAATACTGTAGCTGTGAGTAAAAATAACTGTAGCGCTGGCTAAAGCTGGATCTGCACATATATGAATATATAATACAGAGCCATCTTACGTTACTGTGGAAACAGGAATACACAAGTCCTGCTAGCAACTGCCTGCTGGAACAGCTGTTTCTACGAGCCTCTCTCTGCTGGTTTCGACAGAGAATTGTTCATGAACTCAAAAAATATTTAGCGCTCTGATACAGTGCTACATTCTCATGTAAATGCTCTGATTAATAAATGTATTCTTTGATTCTGAAACAGAAGTGATATGTTGGTACAGGCTGCAATGTGAAGTTGCTGGACAGTAGCTGTAGCCTGCATATGAGACGTTTAAGGAACATCTGTAAATTCAATCATCTACCGATAGTTTACATAAAGTAATGTCTTCATATAGCCTATTTATTTTATAGTTTTCGTCCATAAATATTTTAATGTAGCCTACATTAAAGGATCAGTGCGTAACAATTAGGGGGATCTATTGGCAGAAATATAATATAATATTAATTCGAATAATAATTTTCTTTAGTGTATAATCACCAGATAATAAGAATTGTTGTGTTTTTGTTAGAATGAGCCGTTTATAACTACACAGGGAGCGGGTCCTGTATACAAAATACATCTTGGAAATAAGATTGATTGGATTATATTCACCAGAGGTATAAAACATTACATGTCCAAGAAAATACATGAATAATACTCAACACTAATCTGTGAGGGAAATGTCTTCATTCTTTGATTTTTGGGTTGCTGGAAAAAGAAAAAATAAATCCTGACAATGACTGATATATTTGACTTCAGGACATCTCTGACTACATACATGCTGAAAATCAAAACATTTCTACTTTATCAATTTAGAGATTCTTCCAAGGTAAAGCTGTATGATTCAACTTTTTCCCATGGTCTAGTATTAAGTTAACAAAAATCACAATAAATCTTAATATTAAATCGCAATACATCGAATCGGCACCCAAGTATCATGACAGTATCGAAACGGGAGATAGGTGAATCATCCCAGCCCTAGAATATGTATATATATATACATTCAACGGCCACTTTATTAGGCACACCTGTTCAATTGCTTGTTAACACAAATAGCTAATCAGCCAATCACATGGCAGCAACTCAATGCATTACGTCATCTAGACGTGGTGAAGACGACTTGCTGAAGTTCAAACCGAGCATCAGAATGGGGAAGAAAGGGGATTTAAGTGACTTTGAACGTGGCATGGTTGTTGGTGCCAGACGGGCTGGTCTGAGTATTAAACTGCTGATCTACTGGGATTTTCACGCACAACCATCTCTAGGGTTTACAGAGAATGGCCCCAACAAGAGAACATATCCAGTGAGCGGCAGTTGTGTGGACGAAAATGCCTTGCTAAATAACCACTCGTTACAACCAAGGTATGCAGAATACCATCTCTGAACGCACAACACGTCCAACCTTGAAGCAGATGGGCTACAGCAGCAGAAGACCACCCGGTACTAGCAAGGTGTACCTAACAAAGTGGCCGGTGAGTGTATATATATAGGCTATGACAGACTGACCAATGGGCTTACCGTCATTATCATCATCGTTTCCTTTAACTTTGGAAATTCAATTAAAAAGGAGCAGTTGTCAGCTGAGGAATGAGGTCAAACTCTACTCACTGAACAGATTTGAAGGATTTTTTTAAAGAGTGACTTTTAAGTGACTCAATCAACAGGAACTTTCTGTAACAGATGGTAAACTGTATTCATTTGACAGGTAGAAGAAGTAAAGGCGAGTAAAGGGGATCCTTTAAAACTTGCAGTCTAAAAATACAATGTGAGCTGTGCTTCAGTGCTGATGAGCCCTGATGGATCATCCATGAGTCAGTGGAAGCCCTGCCCACCACTGATACGCTGATACCAAACAATCAGAGCTCGCCCACTACTGAGGACCCCCGAGAAGACCTCTGCAGTATAGCTGCACAGTGATACATCTGCTAGTCACACTCTTCCCCCACAACCAGCTCCAGAGCCAGGCGGCCAGAAACAGCATGCAAAAGATTGGAATTGCTCACACTGTGAATTTCAATCAGTCACCTCTGTTGTATGTTTCTCCTGCCTGCGTGGTGTTTGGTATTCCTTTGAGGTCTGGCTGGCCCCGGTGAAGGAGAACTGAGGAGTCTGGGAGCAGCTGGCTGCAAGGGGAGGTGTGAAGGGTGGAGGGAGATGGGTGTGGGGAGACTTAGTGCTGGTGGTGGTGGAGGTGGTGGGGGGTGCTCTTCTCTGACTGCAATCATAGTTTGAGGGGCTTTACAGGATTATTATTTTTTTCGTATACCGGGCTCTGATAAGGATTAAATCACCAAACTGGAGTTGCTTCATACACTGCTGACCCGCCGCTAGCTCAGATGACAATGCAGAACATTTGTAAAACTCAGCACTGACGCACTGAAGTCCAAAATACACCGGTGCTGTATGATGTCACCTTGTGTACACTGACCACACAGTGAAGGCAGCACATCAGCCGCTTTGTCAGTCCTCCATCGGTGTCTACACAGGATGTGTTCAACCGCTGTACTGATGTGAGCTCACAGCCCAGTACACAATCACTGTAGTTACCAGTCTGAGGTTAGGCACTTACTGGCAGTTTGATGGAGGGTTGACATTAGTTCCATCTTTGTGCGTTTAGTGGACTGGTCTGTGTTAGCTTGTCACTTGGTCTGGAGGTGTGAAGAGGGGGTTGTATGACGTGTTGTCCGACCTCGTTGGAAAGCAAAGGTGCGTAAAGCTGTTCTGAATGATAATTGATGTCATATAGAAGGGGACAAACTGTTCTCACTCCCAACTCTTCAAATACAGCAGGTTGGTCAGCGGCCCGACGCATCAAACTGTGACGCTCTACGTGACATTAGTTAATGGCGGAAGTAAAGGAGGAAGTCAGGTTACGTAGTATAAAGACTGACAGATTTAGCTGTGGCGGGTGGCGGTCAGGGGCGATGGATGGGTCAAACAAACACAGGACATTAACCGAGGAGAGCCGTGCTTTTCCTGTGTAGGGCTGTCAATCGATTTAAATATTTAATCGCCATTGATCGCATGATTGTCCGATCGCAATGAATCGCGAATTAATCCCACATTTTTTCAAATGTTCAAAATGTATCTTCAAGGGAGATTTGTCAAGTATTTAATACTCTTATCAACATGGGAGTGGGACAAATATTGTCCAGAAACCCTCACAGGTACTGCATTTAGCATCAAAAATAGCATAACTGCAGCCCAACAGGCAACAACAGCTGTCAGTGTGTCAGTGTGCTGACTTGACTATGACTTGCCCCAAACTGCATGTGATTATCATAAAGTGGGCATGTCTGTAAAGGGGAGACTCGTGGGTACCCATAGAACCCATTTACATTCACACATCTGGAGATCAGAGGTCAAGGGATCCCTTTGAAAATGGACATGCCAGTTTTTCCTTGCCAACATTTGGCGCAAGTTTGGAGCGTTATTTAGCCTTCCAGACAAGGTAGTATGACATGGTTGGTACCGATGGATTCCTTAGGTTTTCTAGTTTCATAAGATACCAGTTTCTTCACTCTATCCGGAGGCTGTGGCTCAGAGGGTAGAGCAGGTTGTCCACCAATCGGTAGGTCGGTGGTTCGATTCTCGCTGCTCCGGTCACATGTCGATGTGTCCTTGAGCAAGACACCCCAAATTGTTCCCGAAGACAGCCATTGGTGTGTGAATGAGTATTTAGATTACATCCTGATGGGCAGGTTGGCACCTTAGCAGCCTCTGCCATCAGTGTATGAATGTGTGTGTGAATGGGTGAATGCTGACATGTAGTGTAAAGCGCTTTGAGTGGTCAGATGACTAGAAAGCGCAATATAAATGCAAGTCCATTTACCATTAACCATCCCGCTGAGTCCGCTACAACCTAAAAATTGCAAGTTGTGTTAATGCGTTAAAAGTAACTAGTGACGATAAAACAAATTTGCGTTAAAGCGTTATTATCACGTTAACTTTGACATCCCTAGTCTTGTGTGAAACCAAAAGTCAACGTTGACTTATTGTGAAGTAACATAACGTTACGTAACGTTATGTAAGCGTAAATTGACACATAGAAAAGTGATGCTGGAGGGGTAACTAGAGTGTCATAGTTTGATGTGTAAGGCCACTGACCAAGCGTCGGTATTTGATGAGTTGTGAGTGAGAATGTATTGCAGAAGGAGATGTGCTAATCGTTAAATATAGGGATACAGTGCACGTTTTCAGAAGAGTCCGTCCTTGGAAGGATTTCAGCGCCAGAAATAGTTGTGAAAAAAAATGAAAAAAAGAGCTGAGAGTTCAAACCCTGGCTCCTCACCTCCACATCGCTGGCCAATCACGGCGTGAAGTGGGTGTGAATTTAAGATTTTTGGAAAGTTACAGAAAAGGTTGGCCACAGCTCCCCCAATCAGACATCTGAAAGGTGTGGGGGACGGGGTTGCCGAGGCAATTCAACCATCCGACAAGCAGTTCTGATGAAGAACACTGGCAGCTTTAGCCTCTACCAGAAGAAATGCACCTCCTGATGAGTCCAGTTGTCTTATTTTCATGCTGTGTCTTGTTAGCTGCCAGCTAGATGCTGGTGTATGTGACATGTGGGTACAGAGGTTTAGAGCTGGTTGAAGGCTCCTTCAAAGGAGTGCTGAGTAACAAAAGTAATGTAATGAGTAACTAAATACAGTAGTAAACTTACATAATTGATTCAATTGTTTAAAGTAACTTGGCCAATGCTGGTACATACATGCATGAGCACAGCCTAAACAATGGGCTGTGGGTTGTGGTTACAAATTTGAAGCATGAATCGTTACTCCTCCTGTGTAGACAGCTATATTGGGAACATTTGTTATGTCAGAAACATGTGAGACAGACAACTGTTAATGCCAAGTTCAGACTACTTGATATCGACTCAGTAATTCTCCAATCTAACAGACATGGAGCATGTGGTACAAAGTGGAGAAGTGATGAAATCAATCCCACTTTTTTGGTGTGATACACCCTTCACACATGTGTATGCTGCTCACCTTCACACCATGAAAGGTTGCGGCTTTGCCGCCTTTCAGAGAAACCCGGATTATGAGACATTGATTGTTGGTGATGTCAGTGAAGTATGTCTGTGGCACTTCCTTTACCAATCACACATGATGCACATCCAACGATTTGTGAAAGACTGAAGCCAAGTCAGTGGAAGACAGTGATCATTTAAAACTACGAAAGCATTGTCTAATCTGATCCCAGCTATCTAAAAGAGACGCAGCTGAAACGTGCGTGACTCACGCGGGCAGTGTGTCTGCTCTAACCTGTTAACATGGACGCCGAAATAAAAAACAACAGGTAACGCAGCCGCCACGCGCTCCTGATATTCCCTGTGTGTCTCGGGCCTTAGAGTGATGAGACTAATAGATAAAAGAATGAAGGAATTTTTTCTAACACAGCGCAGGTCTCATCAGCTGCACATCACACCGCCCAGTATGATGGGAAATGAAACTGGCATTCGCCTCAAAGAATATATGATGTTCCTCTGATAGACAGATGATGGCCATGACACACAAGAGTGTGCCAGCAATAGGCAGGGAGGATGACTGAAAGCTGATGTAAACAATGTAGTTGGTCACTTCTTTCGCCTGAGTCAACTCTATGCACTGAATGTAGAACATGAGATGCCGTTAAAAGCTCCTATTCATTAGTAAGTAGACCTTTGAGCTTTGATTCCCTTCACTAAATATTGTTCCCGAAGGTCAAGAATGAACATCCACACAGATTCAAACAGCTTTGCAACGGTTTTATGAGGAGGGAAATGCATTCAGCATCCTTGTTAGGCCTCAAGGATACATACAATTATGTATATAGGTGAGAAATACTATGAACGTAACTGTGCTTGTTTACAAGAAACCTCCACAGGGAACCTTTAACACGGTTGTATGCCTCTGCCAACCAGTCGGACGGATGTGCGGACAACCCAAAAACATAATGCCTCCGGCCACAGCTGTCGCGGAGGCGTAAAAAGTTCCAATGTGGTGCCTGACATGCTGACTACACATGCAGCGCCTGATCCAAAACACACTTGACATTTTATATTTATATTTATAGGGATGTGTTTCAGGTGCTTATCTTGAGACTTCCAATGAGAGCAACAGGGGGGGAAAAAAAAGAGTTCAATTCCCACATCACAAACACCGTCAAATTATACCCATCTGAACCACACAGCTGCAGTTATGAAATCCAAATGACATTTAAATGTGCACCTCCAACAGAACATACACCTACTGCTGGTTCACACATACACATGGCCGTATGAGACGTGGTGCTTTAACGTGGGTTTGAGAGGCAGAGCGATGCCTGCTTGCTCGTTGTGTAAGAGTGGAGGAGGAGGACGAGGTGGAGAGAGGTGCATCCACACAGTCATGACGCGAGTCGGAAGAGATGGCTGTGACAATTCTACCCGTCTCCTGCATGTGCCCAGCCATGTTTGTGAGGAATGTTGATTTCTCTGCTTTCTAGTAATTGCTTACACCGTTGTGATGTGATTACACAGCACAGTAATTACCAGTTCCATGACTCGGAGGCCTGTAGTGTCGCGCCGGTAGACATGTGGAAATGGTGGATTAAGACGCTGCAGCTGTGTGTGTTCACTTAAGGGATCTCCCGTGTTGCTGGTCCATACGGTCACACTGGGTGTGGTGATCCTCATGTTGGTGTGGTATGAATATTCAAACAAGTTATCCTAATTAAATGAAAAAATAGGCCTTCCAAAACGACCCATACAAACGTTTTATGACCATTTGTTAACAGCAAGACAACATCCCTGCCTTCAGAGACCGTTGTGACTGTTGAACAAGACTAAGGGCCATATTTAAACCATCTATAGCGTGTGGTCTAAAGTGCATGGCGCAAGTGCATTTAGGGCGTGTCCAGCTACACTTTTGCTAGTTAAGCGGCGCATAATCTGGGTGCAATGTAAGGCATAAGGGACAAAGGGGTTGTATTTAGTCTCTTAATTAATAATAGATGTGTTTTGGGCGTAACAGGAACCAAACCAATCACAGTGCCATCTCCCATTCCCTTTAAAAGCCAGGTGCGTCTGCACATTGGCACATTGAAAAAGCGAGCCGTTTTCTGCTGAGGAAACGGATCTGCTTGTGCAAAGTGAAAGTGCGCTAGCAGATGTATGTGGTACTTCAGTCCTCTGTCCCATCAACAACTCCATTTGACTGCATATGAGCGAACGCACCGTTAGCCTCTTTAACCGGTGCAGGTGGCACGGGGGGGGGGGGGCAAAATTCATTATATGATAATAAACACGAGGCCAAATAATGAGAAATATGTATTGATAAATAATGAAAACTGTATTACTGTCTGATGCAACCCACGGGGAGACTCAGACCGGCTGAGCGGAATCCTCCGTGGGCTGCATTACGCACGGACTTGTAGCCGGGCGCTGCCGGAGAGGAGGTGGGTAGTGCGTAGATCCATCAGCCTCAAACAGGGAACAGCAGCCTACGTCTACACATTCACACACAGAGGGATGATGGGAGGAGACGCCACAGAGGCATGTGTGCACCGTGATCTCTCTGGTCACGGCGGTGATGCCAGTGAGCGGAGGAGCGCTGAGAGAGCGCTGCAGGTTGCAGAATGCCTGAGAGCCTCTTTTTATTATATTCTGAACTGTCACCTGCCGCCTGAATTTATTTTTTCCTTAAAATAAATAAAAACATTGTTCTAGCGCCGACACAGTTTAACTGAGGAGGAGGAGCGCTGCTGTGTGCGTAACAAGCAGAGTGTACGCGTGTTGTGAACCTGCCTGTAGACATATCTTACTATCTGAATAATGGACCCTTTAATAACAGGAAAATACTGCGGCAGACTTTAGACCAGGTTTTTGTTGGTCAATCGCTTTCTGCTGCCTCAAGTTGCGTCAATGCTCCAACAAAGCACCTGACCACACCTCATTTTAAGACCAACATGCCCATTGGTGCACAGATGGGCGCAAGTACATTTCCTACTTACACAAAGTGGGCGCTGGGTGTGAGAATGACAACTGCGTTGGTCTGAAACCAGCAATGACAGTTGTGCCGCTTTGCACCGCTTGTAAGATAGGGCCCTCAGACTCTACAGTCATGCTAGTAGCTCTGTGAATCTGCTCTTAAACACAGCAGCGCTTTGAGCTGTATCCTGTCATCAGCATGCTAACAGGCTCACAGTGACAATGTCAGCAGACTCATCTACTGCTCTCAGTTCACTAATATCTATGTCTGATTACGCTACAGGATATATGAGGGGTTTTTTTCCCCATAGCCTTTCTCTATTTTATTTTTTATTAATTTGTGCAAAACGATAGATAAAAAAAAAATCTACATGATACAAACAAATAGGACAATTACAATGACACTTAATTTGTAGCTTTTTCATAAGTTAACGCTGGCTGACGTAGCATGTTGGATTTATGAATGATAAACTTCACATTTCATCAGCTTTGTGCTTTTTTTTTTTAATAATGTATGATTAGCTGATATTTCTAGCAGCACACATGACACAAATCAAACAAAAGATCTGCGTACTTTATTAAAAGCTCCAAGCAATTTTAACTGTGCAACATTTTGATCTAACGGAGATCTTTGTCAGGAATGATGAAATCATTGTAATCATGTTGTTTGTTTGCTAACACGTTCATCCGTCTGATGACACAACGTTTTGTTCCTCAACAAAAGAAAACACATAGTGAACAGACAAGACTATATTTTACTGGAACACCACCATGAATACATTCACATTCATGTTGCATTGAAATCTTTCATTAGATCAACTTTTTGTCAAGTTTATGGTTTGTTTAGTTTTCTGCTTGATGAAAATAAAACCGACTGGACAGGCCGTAAGTAAAAAAAGTGTCAGTATTGTTTTAGTTATTGTATTAATACCCGTCATTTCCTGATAATTTACAGACAGAACTGGAGAGAACTGTGTCGTCTGATTATAGGGAAACTATACACAACGTTCTAAGACAGTTCATCTAGAGTTTCATGTATAAGCAGTTGTTTATTACCAAAGTCATGTTCCTGAAAGAACTGCTCAATTCAGATAAAACTTGGGAAACAGAACGTATCAGCTAACTCAGTAAATCAAATCTAAAAGATCCAGATCATTTCAAGACTTTCCTTTTGATGTGTTGGGGATTGTTGGGGTGGACTTCAGTTAAGTAGAACTCTGCATTGGTCTTTTATACTGAACCTTTCAGAATGCTTTCATATATCATATAAAATTAGATTATTATCACCTATGTAATTTGCATATGAAAAACATTGCCATCCTTCTAATTATTTATTAGTTATTGAGTCCTACACCGATAAATAAGAGTGGGAATCTTAAAAGAAGACAGAATAAGGGTCTGTTGTCACCCTATTTTGTAAAAATCATGAGATCAGTCGACTTCTATTAAACAGGTTGAAATGATCTAACCCCAATGGCTGATTATTTAACTTGTTTTAAGAAAATGAGACTCAGTACAAATACATTCTTGCTAAGATGAAGATTTTTTTTTTGCAGTGTGTGCAATGTTAAAATGCTAATTTACAAAGGTATTCCAGCAATCAGTTAAATGGGTAAAAAGTGCAATATGTCCCTCTGAAATGTGGTGGAGTAGAGGGGGAAATACTCAGGTACAGTACATGCAATCCACAACTGTATTTACGTAAAGTACTTTCCACCACCAGTAATATGTGAACAATTTCAAATAATAATTCAAGTAACTATTTGCCACAGTATTTATGTTTCACTTGCTCTTGTTTCGTTTCAGTTCCTTTCCATCTTGCTGTAGAGTCTATCTGGTATTATGATGTGCAGCAGCAGGCCGTCAGTCAGTCGGGGGGCGCTCTCCTCCAAACACAGCCCAGTGTCCTCTGCCATGTTACAGCCAGAACACAGTGAATGCCTAATGCGCTAACAAAGACAATGACACTCAGGGGGTGTCGGCCATTAATCTACTTAGACTTTTTGCCGTGTGCATTTCTACGATTACAGGGGCGGGTCAAATTCTATTAACCGTGAGATTTGACTTTTTTTTTTGCCTGAAGACAGGCGGGCAGATGGTGGGTTACCATTCTAACCACGGGCACAAACAACGCTTGCTTTTATTTCATAAAACTCCAGAGTATTGCTTCTTGCAGAGGAACACACGTGTGTGTGTGTGTGTGTGTGTGTGTGTGTGTGTGTGTGTGTGTGTGTGTGTGTGTGTGTGTGTGTGTGTGCGTGCGTGCGTGCGTGCGTGCGTGCGTGCGCGTGCGTGCGTGCGTGCGTGTGTGTGAGAGCGAGAGATTAGTGCACTATCCATGCATATGGCCTTTTGCAGTGTGACTGGATGGAGATCAGATAGTCCTCAATATGTTACTGCAGTTAATCATGAAGACCCAGGGAGAGTTGAGTAGAGAGTGTGAGGGATGTCGCTGGCTGTGTGGATGGGTGGAGGTCAAGGGTGTGATTTCACAGGATATTCTCAAAACCATTTTAGACCCCAACCACTACTCCCTGTAAGGTTACTGCTCAGCCATCTTAAACCTGATGAGAGAATGATCTGTCTTGAGTAATATCTATACACTAATTCATGGTTCATTCACTTCAAGTGTTATCAACCGCTCAAAATCAGCTTTTGGAGAGACGCAACCCGATGTCACGCATGCGTAACAAGCAGCAATCAATGGGCCATTCAAATCAAATTGATCGATGAAATGAGTGTCACTCCAATGGGACATTTAGGATTCCCATACACTGCCGGTGAGCAGGCAACATTAAAATGCCATTTGCAGCAATGTCCGGTTTTCCAAACGTACCAGGAACAATTGACTGTACATGTTGCAATAAGGGCACCTCGGGACCACTTTCATTCTGCCAGTGTTCAGATCATTTGTGAAAATGGTATTGACAGATGTAGAGGCTATATGGCCAGGCTCCCGTGACAAGTTTATACTGTCTCAAAGCAGTGGAGAGAGAAAACTGCAAGCTGGTGCAGTATCAGATGGATGGCTTCTTGGTAAGATTTATGCCATAAATAAATAAAAAAAATGCATGTGTAGTATTTGTTAGTCTGTTGTGCTTCACTTTTTATAGCAACACACTCTCACTCCAAACTCATCAAATACGCGGGGTACGCTCTAGGTACCCCTCTAGTGTCAGTTTTGGACTTGTCAGGGACGGCGTGCCAGATTCCCGCTCGTTGCAATGCACAGTGTCTTTTCAAAATGAAACTTCCGTGTTCACGGGAAACGTAGAGTTTCCGCTTGTTACTTGCATACAGTCTCTTTTCAACATAAACTTATAACGTAGGTTTACTAAAATTTGAGGTTTACTTTGGTTGAAATAAGTATGTTTGTAATGTAAAATAAGTATGTATATTACATAACTGGCATTACTTAGTGTGTAAGTAGCATGAAACTAATGTCAAATAGGTCAACGTTGACTTGGTTTCATACGGGACATGAACAGTGGTCTCCTGGGTGAAGGTCCTCTTTGTTTCACCAGATAATATCCTAAATGAATCTTGAAAAGAGACAGTTTTCCTCAATTGTGGATATCATTATGAAGAGTAACAATTGTTTCCAGAACCAGCATCTTCTCCTATACTTCACTACTTCAGTATTGTGTAACTGAAGGTGCAATATCTTAAGTTACACACCCAGCTTTATAGATATGAACTGACAGTTACTTGCTCTATTCAAACAGTCAATTCAGTCAATAGACCCTCATCAAGAAAACTTGCGGTTGGTTCTTACAATCTGCGTGATGCTTTCTTTCTGTCCCCCAAACACTGTACAACAGATTGTTCTATTTTGAGTGCCATTTTATTGCTAAAATGATTTGTATGTTTTTGGCCCCTGGAAAATTTGACTCCCTTTGGGGTAAGAAAGGCTTGCAATTAGCATTCACTATATAGGGAAATGAAACTAACTCATCTACATGTAAACCCCAGATAACAATATCAATAGTATTGTTATTAATGTGTCTTGAATGTCATCAAATTGTGTCATAACAATCAGTTAATGTTAAGGTTTACCAAGGAGAGAACTGTTGCAACTGCAAAAAAACTACCGTTTAAAACAAAAGCTCTATAGTTAATGAGCTCTAAAAGTTACCATTACATTCTTGAATCAGGAAGTCTTCTGACTGGTTTCTGGAACAATCTTCCAAAACACAAAGCTGCTACATAACACAACAAATCATCCCGGGTGTAATTTGCATCAGTCGGAGGCACTGGATGTGTTGTTTGCATCCAGCATCAATACTGCTGGAGGAAAATGGGCAGTTAAAAATAAAAGCAGCCAAGCATTGTCAGTAGGTTTCCAAGGCGATCATAAAAAAAATGTTCAATAGAATTGATGACATGCCAGCCAACACAGTGGGATATAATGCATTTTAAACAGACGCAATCATCTCAGATTGGCCACTTTGTCATCAGCTTTGAATCTGGTAATTGCTGGCAGCTCAACTCAAAAAGAATAATCAATATGAAAGAGGGCGATGAAACAAAGAGAAAATAAGGAAAGCAGAGATAAATGTAACCCTTACACTGATCTGGACCAGCAAGTATATACAATGAAAGTGTACGGGTTGCTGGGAACAAGAAAAAGGGGTTAATGCAAGTCAACGCGTTATTATAACCTTATTATTATTTACGTTTACGTAAATCCATTCATACGTCATGCTTGTCGGCAAGGAGGTTAAATAATGCACCAAATTTACGTTAAATGTTGCAGAGAAAAAAAACTGGTATGTGAATGTAAATGGGTTCTATGGGTACCCACGAGTCTCCCCTTTACAGACATGCCCACTTTATGATCATCACATGCAGTTTGGGGCAAGTCATAGTCAAGTCAGCACACTGACAGCTGTTGTTGCCTGTTGGGCTGCAGTTTGCCATGTTATGATTTGAGCATATTGTTTTATGCTAAATGCAGTACCTGTGAGGGTTTCTGGACAATATCTGTCATTGTTTTGTGTTGTTCATTGATTTACAATAATAAATATATACATACATTTGCATAAAGCAGCATATTTGTCCACTCCCACGTTGATAAGAGTGTTAAATACTGAACTAATCTCCCTTTAAGGTTCATTTGAAAGGATAAAAAATGTGCGAATAATTGCAATTAACTTTGGACAATCATGTGATTAATCGCGATTAAATACTTTAATCAGTTGACGGCGCTAGCGATTATATATTATTACGTGCATTAATGCTTAAAGCTTCTACGAGGAACTGTCATTTTTTGTGTTGATTTTGATCCCTGTGGACAAAAGCAGGAGTGTTTCCAACACCAGACTCCCTTTAGAAAGCCTCTCGTTTTACTGCAGCGGGGGAATCAGACCCGATGACGGGCATTAAGAATAACTCTATAGAATCTTCTCACTGATGTTCTCGTTTACTTACAGTATGTAGGTCATATTGAGGTATCAGTATTACATTGAGACTGTTTCATAACCAGTTAAAAGTTCCGCACAGTAACTTTAAAATAAGAGCTCATTTTTGAGTACATTTTTTTAATGGGGCTGAAACTAATGACTATTTTCATTATCGATTTTTTTGTTTTTTAATGGATTGTTTGCTTTTTAAGATGTAAGAAATAAGTTATCCAGAGCTTAAAGTTACACCTACAGATATCGTGTTTTGTCTGACTAAAAGTCCAAACATAAAAATGATTCAGTTCTCTGGAATTTAAGACAACGGAACGGCGGCACATGATCCCATCTGAAAAGCTGAAACAATAACATTTTTAGCATTTGGGCAAATTTGATATACTGTTGGTAGTTCTTTGTTTTTTCAATGCATAATCATTTTACAAGTTGTTCATATGTTACTGTATGTATTACAATTTCAATTTGTAAAGTAGCTTGTTGCTGTCTAGCTGCTGGGAATATGCAGTGGAGTAAAAACTAATATATAGCAATGTTTCTCTCTGAAATGTTGCATAGAGGTATAGAGTGTCCTGAAATGAGACTACTCAAGTACAGATATCTCAAAAGCATGCTCAAGAACAGTAAGTGAGTAAATGCTAAAATACTTAGTTACCATCCTTGGTGTGTGTGTGTGTGTGTGTGTGTGTGTGTGTGTGTGTGTGTGTGTGTTACTCACAGACTCTGCCGTAGCTCTGCTGTATCTCTAGATGTCCCCAGTGACTGAAGATTCTTCTCTAGTGTGACAACTGGAGGAACAATACAAACATTGAATGTATCCGGAACACTTCAATCTTAAAGAAAAACCTTCCATTCATTCTACAAACTTATTATGAAACAATTTCAAGTCTTAATTAAACTCAAATCTGAATTAAAGATTACTTTAACACTCATATAGAGCAAATTCTAATAATTGTTTAAAAGAACTTCTCACCATTTCATCCTTTGGGAAATGGGTAAATATACTGGATATAAAGAGAAACGACACCATACTGGCACACAGAAAATAGAGAAAAGGTTTAGAATTGATGAAGATATCCATCACCAAATAATCCTGTTTTAAACCTACACCACTTATAAAAATAACCCTAAACCAAAGCAATCATTCTACAACTACCTGTATGCCAAATTTAAACATATTACTAAAACTAATAAACTGATATATTATATTATTATAACTAATACATCCAACAATCAAGCATTAATCCTTACATTACCTTAATCCAAATTTAATGTAGCACTTATTTCAATACACACTTAAAGGGACTGTTTGTAAGAATCAGAAATGTCTTGTTAACAGCTTCACCTGTGGCCGTTAAGTCAACGGAAGTCAGCGTCCTGTTGCTCGCGCTTGTGCTCGCTCTACATAGACATGAACGAGCATCGCTCAAAACAGTGAGGAGACACACGTCAGCTAAAAGCACAATATCACTCTATATTTCAGCTGCTTGGCAGTAATGTTAGCTGACCAGACCAAGGTCTCTCCATGAATCAATGCTGATCCTAGTGTTGGCTTTTCCTACCTCAGCCTCCCGACCGCGGCCGGAGGGAACAGGGGAGACGCCGGAGTTTTGGTCGGAGACGATAACGTTTCTCTCTGCGGAGCCCCGTCACTTCACCAGACACGGGAAACCTCTGTTGGTCTGGAGGAGCTGCAGCAGTTATTTCTGCACAAACGTCCACTGAACATTCACTAGATATTCTCAGAGCTAAACTAACTCTTCTGCAGGGTGTAGTGTGCGCGCATGCACGTGAGAGGTAGAGCGAGAGAGTGAGAACGAGCGCGGTGTGTGAGTGAAGGCAGGCAGAGGAGCAGAGTACAGCAGAGACTCCGGTCCTGGAGACCAAAGCTACGGTCTCCCCCGCGTCCTCCAACCGCGGCCAACACTGTTTAACAGACGGGCTTCACTAGATACAACCAAGAGGTTTTGGTGCTTCTGTGTAGTTTGTGTTGGAACAGTGTAGCAACACGCGAGCACGCATGGGACACCGACCCGATTTATACATGTAAGAAGATACAAACAGTTCCTTTAATCCTAAAGTAATCTAAACCTTAATTGATAACTAGTACTAAAACTACCTCACCTCAAATGGTCTCAAAGTATTTATGTTAGCACAACAACAAATGCATGCACACACACACACACACACACACACACACGCAGCTTTAGTGATGAGTGTTTTTTTTTACCGTTGGCGTTGATCTGGAAGATATTGGAGGAGGTCTCCTGAAAGACATCTTGCAGTTCTGAGGGGCTGACCTGTGTGGCTTTGGAGAAAACATGATATCAGCAAACACTTCTCAGCCCAGTGGAGCGTGACACTGCAGCACACAGAGAGCTGATCACACAGTGACGGCATGTAGAGACAACGGACTTTCTACTTTCCTTTATCAAAACATTTTTAGATTAAGTTATTTTGAAGTTATGTTAGCGATGTGTTGTTCTTAGTTTCCATAGTTACTTTAAGCCCAACTATGATGTTTTTCCTAAGCCTAACTAAGTGGTTTGTTACCTAAATGTAACCACGACGACAAGAGAAAACACTCAAAATGTGTTAGTTATCATCACATGCAGAATGTCCTTAAAATGTTTGCATGAGATCAGGTTGATTTAACCCTCTGAGACCCACAATAGACACGTTTTTTTAAACATGATCTATGATTCTATCTTTAAAACCGAACCTGCTACAGCTTCTGAAAGAAAGTAAAGTCGTCGTGATCGCGGGTCTCTGATGGTTAACAGTAGTTTGAATTCATGCTACAATCACAGATCTACTATCATAACATCCTGTGGTTGGTCTGTTCGCTTTCACCGCTGACTCTATATTCTCTGTGCTGAATAAATAAAAACCTGGGCATGGATGGCACCATTTTATTTGCCATCTCAGTCTCATTTCTGCTTATGCAATATGCCCAAATCTGCTTTTTTTTCTCAAATTCAAACAATGGTGAACTGTTAAACACATCAGACTCAGCTGACAAAGGGAGTTTTACATAATAAACGTAATGATTTTAAAGAACTGAGACAATCATTCATTAATTAGTGACAGGAGATAGTAGAAAAAAATACATTTACAATAATGTATTTAAATATGGTGTATTGTTATTATAATGAATACATGTGGAAATTGAATGGACATCAAAGTCTGCGGGAGCCTGTTGTGCAGAATTTAACTGCAGTGATGATGATAGAGTAGATGGGGGAAAATGGCATGGCACTAAGCCACAGGCTGGCAGCAGGAGTGGTGAGTCTACTGTAGGAGCTATGTGGGCAGCGCCATTTTCCGTTTTCAAAAGCACATGTCAGTGCAAATGACAGGGAGGGTTAATGGCCTGGAGCCATTACAGCGAGCTGAGATCAACATCACGACCTGTATAAGCTGCACGCACAAGCCATCTCACCCACCCTTTTGTCAGATACTGATACTGAAATTACTGCAATTACTGCAGTTTTTTCCTGACATGGTCAAAAGTGCAGCGCTATAGACAACATGTAGAGGTTGGAAATGCCCACAAGTCTGCGTATGTGTGAGGAGAGGTGGATCAAATATCAGCATGAAGGCCAGAGACAAAGCAGAGCTGGACAACGCTATCCATGCTGTGGGCTGGAGGAAGAACAGTGAGATCTCCACTGTACATCTCAAGTCATTAACTCCACTCACTGAGCTATACTGACAAATCGTCCAGGTAATAACATGATTGCATGCGGTCAGTCGAGCAGCGTTACAAGATTGTGATACATTTGGAAATGGGTCATTTTTCAACTGAGAGACATTTAGTGCATTTTTTAATGTTATCTCAGCACACACACACACACACACACACACACACACACACACACACACACACACTCGTCTTCAACGCACGCTTCGTCCATCTTTCATTTAGCATGATGGATGGATATCCAGTGTGCACGCTACAGCGGAGGTGGCCTGGCCTATCAGCCTATCACAGGACCACAGTGTATATGTTCAGTGCTCGGATCCCATTCTCCTACTCAGCACACATCACAACACTAGGTCTCCCTTCACCATGGGGTAACTCCCAATGGCTCTGCTATTTGTGTAGCATGTCTATATGTCTTTGGATATATTGCAGTGATAAGGAATGATGGCATCCTGGGAGCAACATAGCATCAGATATTCCATGACAGACCATAATGTCTGACATACTAATAACATGCTGTGTACATTGAAAATGAGAGAAATATATTTCATCACCAAGATAGAATTCTATGAGGGTAAAATGACAAGAAAAAGGTTGCACAGTTGGACAGTTGAGTGGCTATAAGTAATAGTTTCCATATAGGGTAATTCTTTAATTATTTAATGCATAAAAACTTAATCAAATCTGTATATCCATGCTCAATGTGCTCTTGGTGTGTGCCTTACAATACTTTCCAAATGCGCAAAAGAGATGCTACATTATTTATTTACATTATTCTATGGATGGGGTCAATCTCATGTTATTCCATTTAGCAATGTGTTTGAGATCAGAGCTGCCACACGGTCAAAAACACAGCCTCTGACTCGTCGACAGACTCAACCCAGAGATGCTCAGAAGTAATTTTTTGCAAGTCCAACTCTCTCATGTCTCTTATGGTTGTAATGTAACGCTCTATCATCTGCTGCCTGCCATCCGGTCTACAATGCTGCATACTAGTCGACCTTGCAACGGTCGCGGAGCACCGCCACGGGGGGGATCCTCCCACACCAAGCGGCCGTGCCTGACCTAACGAGATCGAAGGAAATATTGCATGAGACCAGACATGCAAGTTTCAGCGAAGTTACTTTCTCTTTCGTTTTAACTGTGAAATTAATTTGGATGTAATCCATGTAATTGTGAACCTTGAAGTATAAAGAGAGACGAACGCCGCGTAGGGAGAAGGTCGGGGTGGATGAGTGGATCATAAAAAACACAAGACTTTCGCCCAGGACACCGGCATTCATGTCCCCCTGGGAAACCACAAGTCAGAGTTGATTTATTGGTCACGTAACTTCCGTACTTAAGTTGCGGCCCTTCCAGAGCTGGTTTAACCCAAACCGCGATCTTTTCCTAAACCTAACTAAGTAGTGTTATTTCGACACTGTAGCGTAAATGTACACGTGTGTCACATGTTGCTGGACATTCGTAGGAAAAAGCACAAAGAATACCTTGTTGTAAGCCGTGCTGAACGTCATGAAAAAAAAGTGAAATTTGTGTCTATACACACAAATCAAATTAACTTCCGCAACTATTTCATGAACTGGATTGACACTCTGTTGTATCCTCATAATCAACCAATAGCAAAGTCCTTAAAAGGGTGGAGCGGCTACAAAATGAAACTACCACTTTACAGTACATAGACACAGCCACATCTCCAGCTACAGTAATCTCCTGCAGTCTCATGGTACTTCCTGTTTCTACTTTTACCTCCTCTTGCCTCCTTCATACAGTGGAAAACATGAACAAAAGTTAGTCTGGGGAATATCTGTGAACGATGCATCTCGACAACTGCTGTGCTTCTTTCATAAATGATTAAACTGGATCGGTTAAAAACTAAATTATTTATGTGAATGAATTTACCGGCTTTACACACCTCACCGTAACCATAGGTACTCTGTTTAGCGTACATTTTGTCCTTTTGACAAATGGGGGAAAACTGTGTGCCCAGTTCATGTTATTGTCACACAATCCTTTTATGGGGGGAGTAACATAATTTTCACATTAGAGCCGACAACACACAGTCTGCATTTATGATTTCATGCTCATTTCATAAACTCCACTGCCGCTGTGTTCCCTGGAAGGCTGAGTGATCCATGGAGGGGTTATTTCACAACCAGTCCAGTGTTTGGTAAATGGCTTGGATCATTTCAGCAGCTTTTTATCTTTTCACACTTGAAACTTTTCTCTCACATTAACATGTCGACACTTTAACATGCTCATATCAGCATGCCACTTCAAAGCTCTGCTGATAGGCACTGCCTTCGCAAAATCACTCTTGGACAAATTTTGTCTCTGTGGTTTGAGCAGTGTGTCTGATACAGTCATAACTTAGATTTTGTCCTATATTATATCCTTGCAGAGACATTTTTGAAATGCTTATGAAGGGTGTAAGAAATAGAAATGATATGATAAAATGTTAACGAGACTAAGAGTCTAGCAGCTCTTTGAGCCCGTACTTAGTAGGCATTGCAGGACTTTGAGCTAAATGCTAAAGTACAATGACAATGTTAACATGCTGATGTTTAGCAGGTCTAATCTTCCGTTTTGGTCGGTAACACATCAGTATGAAGGTTGCGTCCTCTCGAGACCGACATGAGGAACCTTTCTTAAAACGCCTGTCAAGGCCAATGAGACTGTTGCAGGCAGGGCGAGACCCGCCTTCCCCCATAGGGCTACAAAAGACCTTGCACAGTCTCTCCTCATCTTTTTGCTCTTCACCTCACTTAGCCTGACAACGGCAGAACCTGAGCTAGCGATGTAACTGTCTTGACAGGAAATGAGCTAGCTCTCTACCCAGGCCGTCGCTATCAAAGCTCCTTTCTGCCTTTCTCCTTAAAGCTTCCATTTATTCAGCTAACCGTTAACAAATAACTTCAGCTATGAAGTCACATGACTTGAACTCGAGTCAGACTTGATTCACAGATTTGATGACTTTAGACTTGACTCGACAAAATCCCAAAAGACTTGAAACTTGATTTGGACTTTAGAGGACTAGTGTGTAACATTTAGGGGAATCTACTGGCAGAAATTGAATATCATACTAATAAGTATGTTTTCCAAAGTGTGTAATCACCTGATAATAAGAATTGTTTTGTTTTCGTTAGCTTAGAATGAGCCGTATCTACATAAGGAGCAGGTCCTCTTCATGAGTCCGCCACGTTGCATCGCCATGTTTCTACAGTAGCCCAGAATGGACAAACCAAACTCTGTTAACTTTTCCTGCTTGGGCTGGAGTCGATAACGTTACACGCTCCAGATGGCTCTAGAGAGGGTCATTTGCGTTTTCGCGTCGGCCACCGTGTCTCTCCAACAGGCTTGGCACACGGGAGAAGTTTCAGTTGGTTGCAATCTCCTCACCTCACCGCTAGACACCGCCAGATCCTACACACTGGACCTTTAACAACAGTGACTTGTGATTTAACTTGGACATTAGCCTTTTGACTTGAAATACTTGATACCTTCCCCCAAAGCCCAAAGATTAAAAAGTATGTTACTTAAAAAGTGTGTGCACAAAGACGATCAACTGGCTGGTACCGGAGGTAACTCCGACAGCGTCTGAGATGTTGGGTTTAATAACTTTTTGAGAGATCCTTTATTGATTTGTTTGAGAAGAGAAGTTACTCATCAGGAAATAACTGAACTGAACAAACTGAACATCCATCCATCATCCATCAAAATTTGACTTTTACCAACTTTTTTTTATTTTATACAAAAGAATTCTATTCACTATACGTTATATTAAGATCTATTACTGTGAGTGCTTTTCTCTGATGTCCCACTTCTGAGTGGTAATTGTGGTAAATAAGGCTTCTATGTAATTAAGTGTGTTTTTTTTTCTTTTTGGGACAAGCAGAGTTGTTTTTAATTGATGGATGTGTCACACATTTCATCTTTTTTTATTTCCAGTTGTCATAGAGAGAGAGAATCAACATGGGAATGCACAGAGACAATATTTGCTTCTTCTTCTTTTTCTACATTCAGAATCATAGATGTCAAGATAAGAGCAAGTTTCTGAAGGGGAATTAGGATAAAGATAGCTGTAGGGCAGCGTCTCACTTTGCATATTCCCAGTTGCTAATGATAAACCCCAGTGAGCTGATTATAGATGATGTTCACTTTGGCAGCGTGGTTGATTTTCTTTTTCTCCTTTTTAAGCGTTGAATAATCAATAGCAAGTGCCCCTGATTTCTCCAACTGTAATGAGTGAGAGTCCTGAGCATGCCGGGGATGAATTACCATCATGCCCTCACGGAGTAGCTTGTCGATAGCACAAATGTGCTATCTGCAACATGTTCAATTATACTCTCAAATTAGAGAGGAACTTAATCAAGAGTTCCCATCTCATTATGCCCGAGGTCAGTGTCTGTCTCTCCTCAGTGAGGAGGGACAGATTTGACTCTTTCCAAAAAAGCTGCAATTTAGCCAGTGAGCAGCTGACTGAGGGGAAGAGAGGCTGGCCTGATCTCAGCAGCTGAACCTGTAGGTGGAGCTGATGAGGTTTGATTTTTGTTTTCTCAGTAGGATTTGACTAATACACAATACCCAGTCTGTAACACAAACCAATTTAAGTGGCTGCCTCTGTAAACTAAACTCCTTTGTAGTAGATCAGAACATATTGACAACATTGAAAACCTATTTTATTGGAAGTATTTTAACCTTTTCAGCTATTTTCTGCTTTACATTCCCTTTGTCAAAAGGATAAAACTGATAGCAAGGGGTTGTTAACTTTGCCTCTAAAAGTATGTCCAAAACACAGAATCTCTTGAACAGCTCAACAGACATTCTCAATAAGTTTATCAATGACCCTATAGATATCCTTTATGATTAATTTAAGTTTTAAATCACCCGTGGGTGATCTACTAGGTAGATGGGTAGGTTATATTCTCCAATGTCTTTTTGGCTGATAGGTAGGTATACTGTAAATCGGCAGAAAAGGAGGTGAGTATACCTGTGTGTACCCTCCACTACACACCCATGTGCACACTTCAAGATGTATTAAATCCACTGTATGTAGAATTATATATATATATGTTTTTTTTCTCACTTTGGCACCCCCCCAGTGGTAGTATCAAAACACTGTGATGAAGGAACTGAAAGCAACACTTATGGGGAAACTTCCTAAGGATTTACAGTCTTGTTTTATTTATTTACTAAATCATTTTGTGTATTTGCCGCTCCGTTACATTCCAGACATGCGCAACCAACCCGTTCATGGAAAACCCATCTGTGTCGTTATTAGACGATCAGGGCAAATGACGTAGTTTAAAGGGAATGTTTGTAAGAATCAGAAATGTCTTGTTAACAGCAACACCTGTGGCCGTTGTCAGCGAAAGTCAACGTTCATCGCTCAAAACAGTGGGGCGACAAACGTCAGCTAAAACCACAATATCACTCTATATTTCAGCTGTAATGTTAGCAGAGTACAGCAGAGACTCCGGTCCTGGAGACCAAAGCTACGGTCTCCCCCGCATCCTCCGACCGCGGCCAACACTGTTTAACAGACGGGCTTCACTAGATACAACCAAGAGGTTTTGGTGCTTCACCGTAGTTTGTGTTGGAGTCTGAGTCTGAACAGTGTAGCCACACACGAGCGCGCATGGGACACCGACCTGCAATCATTTATACGTGTAAGAAGTTACAAACAGTCCCTTTAAATAGTGAGAAAGTCCAAGTCAAACAAACACAGGACTTTCACCCAGGAGACCGCTGTTTGTGTCACGTGTCAACCAAGTCAAAGTTTAGTTATTCTACCGTAATTTTGTTGTCGTTACTTCTGGACATTATTCTCACACCAGTTATGCAACTCTACGTTTCCTGTGAATATGGAAGTTTATTTTGAAAATACACTCTTCATGTAATGAGCAGAAACTTGACACACCTTCTACATTTTTTTCAATGTTTTGAACTAAAATTCTAGCCGGATCTTACACACGGCACTGCCAATAGAGCTTCAAGAAGGCTGTCACACTGTTGATATGCTATAACTGAAGCTATATATTCAGCTCAAACTCAGATGTGACTATACATGAAATTTCATAGTACAGTATATCAGTGATGCTCCAGAACAGCAACATCATCGTGGACATACAAGGTTATTTTAAGCATATAACTGAATCACGCTTGGAGAACACAGGAGCCGCAGGAATTCATAAAAGATTCACCTTGACATCACTGGAAGGAGGCGTACAGACCCCCCACACCCCCAAACACACATACACACACACACATATAGCATCAACCCCACATGCAGCTGTCTAGGGGCGTTCTGCTCTGTTTGGTGTGCTACCATGTCGCTTGTAGCCAGGACGTGCAGAAAATACAGACCGACGTTAAGTCATTACCACGGAGAGCTTTGTTCGGGTCTGACGGAGCACCATGCTGTTCATGTGCTGCAATTTGGCCAAATATTTTTGTTTCTTTGATGAAAGCTTATACTCGTAATTTTGCTTCACTCCTCCGCTCAGCGGGAGACAAACAATTTGCAAACAGTGTGAGGAAAGATTTGCAAAGATAGACATATTAAGTCATCAAATTGATCTAGCTGAAACATTCAGAAAATGCATCAATTATGTGATTCCAACTTAAGAAAATCAAACTTTGTTGAGCACGAATTTTCATTTTATTCACTTTTTTTTTCTCTTTCCAAATGCAAAGTCAGACTCTTAATGAATAAAACGAGAGACAAGTTTCAGATAAAGCACATTTTGCTTTAAGTCTAAACCTGATAACAGTGTAATTACTTTCCTGATCCTTCATCTTTACTGCAGGCATCTGAATATTGTCCAATTCAGAATTTAATAAAAAAACATGACTTTTCCACAAATCAATTGTAGCTGCATGCAAGTCAAATAAAGCAACGTATCCTCATACAACGGTTCGTATGATGCCTTTACCAAAGAATGCAACAAAACTACTTAGTTAGGCTTAGGCAAAAAGACTACTTAGTTAGGTTTAGGAAAAGATTGACTTGGTAAGGTTTAGGCAACAAAACTACTTAGTTAGGTTTAGGAAAAGATCAACTTGGTTAGGATTGGGCAACAAAACTACTTAGTTAGGCTTAGGCAAGAAGACTACTTAGTTAGGCTTAGGAAAAGATTGACTTGGTAAGGTTTAGGCAACAAAACTTCTTTGTTAGGTTTAGGAAAAGATCGACTTGGTTAGGTTTAGGCAACAAAACTTATTAGTTAGATTTAGGAAAAAATTGACTTGGTTAGGATTGGGCAACAAAGTACTTAGCTAAGTTTAGGAAAAGATTGAGGTTTGGCTTCTGGTTTCACAAGGGAAACGAACTCCTGGTGAAAGTCTGGTATTTTTAGACCCACCTATCCGCCCTAACCTCCTCCCTACGCGGCCTTTGCTGCTGTTTATATTTCTTGGTTGACGATCACGTGAATTACACACAAAGTGATTTTGTGGGATACACACAAATTATGAGAATAGCCTGAATGAAGCTATTGGAGCACTTTCATGACAGCAAAGGTAAAAAAAAAAATACATTTGATATAATGAATTCTTTACTGTAACATCAACAGCTCAATCAGGCAAAAGCAGGAGACTAACTTTAGAGTAACACTTTATAGATCTCCAAATTTGGATTTACATTGGTCTCATTCTTGTTGGCCTTTACTCATTACTGTCATCAAGGAGCAGCTCAGCTCTAACGGATTTTTCTCACAAGTTTTATGTAACTCAACCTCAATTCCTTAGTGCTGAGGGCAGCTCAGACTTACTGACATAATGTTAAGAGAAACATGAAGACTACATTTGAAATGACATGTTTGGTACCAAAAGATTCCTTAGGTTATCTAGTTTGAAATGTATAACTGTATGGATGCACAAGACCACAAAAAAAAAACATTATAACTGAAATAAAATCTGCACTTACAAGTGGCATTTTGTTTCTTTCTATATGCGCCATGCAGTAAATTATTGATTTTTCAAAAAGCAGAGTTTGAGATTGTCTGTAATTCTTTCTCAATCATCCCGCTGTACTACCATGATTACTTTTCCATTCAAGACACAAGCTGTGTTTGAAAAGCAGTGTGCTTTTGTTGGCTTTATAATCCTATAAAATGACGTAACCTGTTTATTGTAGAGAAAAAAAATAATAGAAACATCCAGATTTCGAGGAATCCACATTTCCTTGAGTTTCCTGTGAATAACAGAATGCTAGCTTTTCACTGTGAGATGACACTTTAACCAGTTCCACAATCAAAATCTACCAAACGCAGATTTACAAAGTGTGCTGCCACCTAGTGGTAGGCTATCAATAGTTCCGGGGCTATTCAGAGAGAAGGTGCAGAGGGCACGCTTAATAAAAGTGCTCATATAAGGATGCAGGGTCACAGAAGGCTGGACTTGAGATCAATGGCGTCTCAGTTGGTCCATTAATCCAGGCGTGGCTGTCTCACACATGGCCCACTTTGGCCACTTACTGCCCATCAAGCAGTGCATGGAGCTGGAGGAGCAAGTGCTCATCACAGCCCTGTCACACCCAGCCCACCATCTTGCTTCATTTGAGCTTAATAAGTGAGGCTATGTCCCCAGAGAGTTCATCACAGGGAACTAACAATGTGGACACAGCCATGGGTCAGGTCCAACACACAGCACTCTGCTGTCTGCTGCAGAGAACCAGGTGGGACTCCTTAAACTGTGATGAGTAGGTGTGGGAGGGATGGGATGCTGTTGTCAAGCAATGGCAAACCTTTATTTTGCTCACAAGGATGTAAAATGACCTTTTATGTATGCAGCAGCGTCCAAACAACAACTTTGATTCATTATTTCAGTCTATTTTCAAGAACAAATGATACACATTCTCTGGTTCCATCTTCTCAAATGGCACGATTGCTGCCTTTGCTGCTTCTCTTTGTCATAGAGAAACTGAATGTCTTTGGGTTTTTGACTTTTGGTCAGATAAAAAAAAGACTTTTGAAGAGTCTGCTCTGTCAAGTTGTGACTGGCATCTTTTCACTGTTTTTCAACATTGCTTAGATCAGATGATTAATTGATTAATGGAAAAATAATTGCCATATTAATAGATAATAAAAGATAATCTTTAGTTACAACCACTAGCTCGATCCCTCTTGGTTTCATTTAATATGTATTGTCTGCTGAGACTGGTCCAATAGAGGAAAGATTATCTTGTCCACCTTATACACAAGACTAATGGTACGTGTCCACAGGGGCGTTCTTTATCGCGAGGGGACGCGCCACTTCCCAGCATTGGACGCTTGGTGGGCTGTCACTAGAAACAAGGCGCTAGGCTCCTGATTGGACGAACGCTTTCCCTCTGTGGACTGCTGCTACCAGCTTTCAAACCGGAAACAACATGGCGGCTCGTTTGGAAACGTTCTTCTCTTATTTCACGGAAATAGTTCACCGATATGTGTTTCTGAAAACATTTGAGGTGAGAAATTATCCGTACAGTTGATGAATCTGTCTTTATTTTGGATCGACAACGTTTATTTTAAAAGATTCTCGGGAGTTTGGAGAGGTGGCGAGTCGCGTCGGACGCCCATGATTTGCATAAAGTAGACGAGCCCTCAACTTTATGCAAATAAGGAGCGGGCGCCGTGACGCTCCGTTTCTCGAATCACGCCCCCACGCTACCAGAATGCATTGCACGGCTGCTTACATAGACGATGAATGGGAAACGTGGAAAGGATGGAGCCTGTGGACACGAACCATGAGAGTATACAGCCATGCCAGTGGTCTGTAGAACTGTACTAGGCCACAGCGGTGCCATGAGCTAACATGCTCACAATACCAATGTTAACATGTTGATGTTTGGCAGGTATAACCTTTATTATGTCCACCATCTCAGTTTTGTGTGTTAGCATGCTTACATTTGCTAATTAGCATCAAACAGAAAATACAGTTGAGGTTGATTGGAACCAAAAGAACTGGACAAATGGAAATTTTGACTTGATGAAAAGTCAAGGGATGACCGAATACATTAGTATTCATCCTCTGCGGACAACGACTACAACATTTACTGGCCATCCAACTGTGTTGCGATATTTCAGTATGGAACAAAGTGGTGGACTGACGCTGCCATAAGAGCCCCAAAACCAGTGTTGGGCTAGAACAGTGTATCATTCTCATACCTGCGTTAATAACGTTAACAAAAACTATCACGAAATATGTTTTTGCATGACTAAGACAAAATGTCTCTGTCCTCCTTGTCTCAGTCCTCAGTCGTGACAATTGTGCTACTATAATGCATAAAGTTGTCAGTTTGCGGGTCGGGTCGGGTCGGGTTCGGGTGGTCGGAGTAATCCATATTTTCACATGTTGGGCGGTGCGGATTGGCTCTCATAACGGACCGGTGGGTTCGACTGAACCGCGCCATCATTAATGAGCTCAGTCAGTCAGGAGGACTCAAACGAACTACAAAACTACATTCTTACTCATAAGATAAGATTTTATGTGGAATAAGTTTGAGTAAAATGACAGAAATATATTCTATACAATATAATCTGATGATTAAACAGGACTAAGAATAAATATAAAAACAATAGCTGATTAAATTAAGAGAGACTAAAATCTAATGCCTTTTCACTGACTAAAACTATGAGGGATAAAAATTACTAAAATGTGACAAGCATTTTAATTTTAAGACTAAATCTAAAATAGCTGCCAAAATGAACCCTGTCTCATACTTTGTGCTAATGTCTTCAAATGTAACCTTAGAGACTTTCTTCTCTGGTTTGGACTTTGTTTTAACTTTCTCTGAATTAAAGGATATAAGGACTACCACATCACCCCAGCACTCTTTAAGTGCTGTATCTCACTCTTTAAAAGCAGGTTCCAAGAAAAGGTCCATTGATCCGTCTAACATAAAAGATAGAAAGATAGTATTTCTTCAAAACCAATGGTCAGTTTAAAAGCTGGTTCATACGGGCTACGGGTAAAAGGTGTATATAGCTGCTCCTAATGGCCACACTCAAAGGCGGAGAATAAATCCTGCCGTCATAGAGAGGCAAGATGCAACGAATCATACAAATGGGGATAATGGTTCCACTTTCAGTCTCTCCTGGAAGGCATTCAAGGTGTTGCACTCGTTCGTACAGATAAAAAGTAATGCAGGAAGTCGTCTGCAGGATTTAAAAATTGGTCTTGAGAATTTCAAATCCTGTCTACTTTCTCACCTCCACACACCTGGCTCTTTAAGAGTAGGAGTTGTTGGAGGTTTTATCTGTGGTCAGAACAAGGTCATAATTAGGGATGCTAATTTTGAAAAATGTTCTTAACCAATAAACGACCCTCTTTAACTGATTATTAACCGTTAACCGACAAGATCTGTGCCTCGCATGCAGCGGTGCTCCAGCTGCAGGGAATGAGGACAACAGACAAATGAGTCCTCAGTTCATCCATACAGAAGCCTATGCTGCGTTCACTGTCTCCAGTTCACCTGTACGGGAGCGGATGCTGCGTTCACTGTCTCCAGTTCATCGTACGGGAGCGTTAACTTAGCAGGCAGCCACTTTCCCAGTAAAAGTCTCCACCGCACATTTGGTTTAGTTTAGCAGGTTGTCCGCTGTGTGTCTGCCCGGCTTAACGACACTCTGTCTGTCCGGGTTAACGATAGCGATTTTCCTACAAACAGTGTGTGTGTTTGTGCTACGTTAGCAGCTGCTTGCGTTGCCGGTGACTCTGTGCCCGCTGTAGCCACACACCTACGCTCTGTCAGCATGGCGTAACTTCAGACCGCATGTGTGTGTTGGCGGTGAAAGAACTTCAAAGAACTAGCGGCGATGAAGGCCGCCAGTTGCATCGCCTCACGTCGCCGTTGTCTTGGCCGACAAGTTGCATTTGAACAAACCGCAAAGACTACAGCCGAAGGACAGTACAGTACATGAAGCAAAGCGGCAACTGTGTTGGAAATAAACACAGTAGAGTTTCAGAACATCAACATGAAGCTCCAAAATGCCCCTTGAAGTGAGTTGTGATATTGGGCTACTTTATATATAAATATATAAATTTATCTAAATCAAATTGTCCTGACTTGATCAGCTCGGAAGGGAAATTTTGGATTTGAACAATTGGATGCCAAAAACAAGGGAGTGCATCTCTAAAATATACAAAGACTATATACACATATGACAACTGCTAGTGTAAACTGTCAAGCATAAAATAGTGAGCTTTTGCACCCTTTCATTTTCAATATTAAAAACAGCATCACTATGTGTTGATACTAAAGCCGCGTCGTCCCGTCATCCTGAATGAGACACTCGGCTGTGCTGGGAGTGACACGCCGCCTCTCCGAAGCGGAGCGTGGAGGGGTTCAGAGTTTTTTGCTGGGAGAGGGAGGAGAGAGATTAGCCTAAAAGACAGCTCTATTAGAGACTTAACCTGGGCTTTGATCATTTCCTGAGCTCCCCTTCAGATCAGCCTGAGCAACAGACGGCAAATCTGACAGGCTACTGCTCTCCCCACCTCCCCCCACCACCACCCATATCCCTCATAATGTACCCAGGCTTCACTGTGATCAAAGACCCCTTTTCTGGTGACTGAGGCTCCCATCTGTCTGCCCACAATAGAGAAGACTGGGAGAGAGAAGCTGGCTGTCACACTGAGTGAAAGGGAGTATTTCAGGGCACACATGTGAGTACAGTATGCTGGAGACGGGAGACAAAAAGCATATGTGATGTTTATTTTTCTCTCTGACACAATCCTCCCTTCCTCCTTCACCGTGTGTTTGGATTCGCAGCATATGACTTGTTCTCCCCTCGAGTGTCAGCCGTGATTTGTATGAACATACATTCTGTATCGACCGCTATAAACGCACAGTACAAAGCAGACGGATAAGAGCCTATTCATTTGGCGCTGACTGGCCGAGTAGGGAACATTGGACAGAAAAAAAAAGACCTGAGGTCTTATTCATAAAGCTCATCGCTGACAGCAGTGGATTGCTCTACTACACGTTCTGCTCTGTCATTTCAGCCTTTTCATGAATTGACTGAGGTTGTGATTGCTTGATGCACACTGCTGCATACATACTCAGCAACTACTTCAGTGACAATACAAATCAACATGTTAATCATGTTTTACATAGATAACGTGTATGTGTGCTAGTACGGGTGAAGGAGGGCAATCTTACTTTCAAAATAACTTCATTCTAGCTGGAACGACAACCATGCATAACAAAAAACTGTGTAACAATAACTGAGTGAATCATTACATCCATTGAAACCCTGTGTGTCTTCACATTATACTCATTACTTCTGATGGCATCGTTTTTCATTTACAGAAAAATGAAACCATCCAGGTAAATCATAGTAGTCACGGTCAGAAATCTTCAAATCCAAAAAACATAAAAATAAATATACCCTCAATATTTGCCAAGCCCTCCATTCTAACATATTTAAAGGTTTACTACCATGCTAGCAGCTCTGTGGGGCTACGGAGAACAGAACCTACCCAAAATCTAAAACAAATAAATAAATAAATGACTCAATAAATAAATACTTGTCATTAAATGTAGCAAAAATTATATTCAAAATAAATGTAGCCATTAATTAATTGAGAAAGATAAACATAAATTGATATTTCTGTTTTAACTTGCTTCTTTATTTATTTATCTTCGTATTAATTCCCTTATTAATTTACTCTCTTTTATATATTAATGTATTTACTTTTATTATTCCTTAAATTTATTTTTGCATTTATTATTATTATTTTTTTATTTTATTTATGCATTTCTTTTAAACTTGTTTTAAATGTATGTATTTATGCATTTATTTCTTTATGCATGATTTTCCCTTTGCATTTTACCCCATATTTATTTCCTTAAACTTATTCATTTCTTTATACATTTAATTTTGCATTACTGCCTCATTATGCAAATGAGGGGGCTGTCACTCAACATGTGTCATGAGGTCAGAGTGCATAGATGGACTATATGCTAGCCAGCTGCACTCCAGTCTTCATCCTCGGCTCCTCCTCCTCGGTCACTGTACGCGGAAATACTTGATTACTATAAGTAAATTATTTAAACAGCATTTGTATAGGAATGATCCTGTCCCAAGCTTATTGATCCATAGAAGCGGACGATCACTGTAACCATGATCACTACAAGCGGTTTCCACTGTATTTAGTCATAAACCAAAGTATTGGACAAATTGGAAATTTGACCTGATGATGGCGCTGGATGAAAAGTTCAGAGACGGTTCATCCTGGGGGGGGACATGAATGTCTGAATCAAATTTAAAAACAATCCATCCATTGAAACATTTCACTCAAAACCAAATATGTCAACCTCACGCTGGCGTTAGAGGTAAAGTCAGGGAATCACCAAAGTCAGCAGAACTCATGCTCTGGCGAACATGACATTTCATGACAATCCATCCCGTAGATATTGAGATATCTCAGTCTGGACCAACCGACTGACGGACATTGCCAAGGGTGTTTATGTAGTGTCTTGACGAATAGAGTTGAATGATAATATAGAGAGAATCTCTATATTATCATTTATGTGCCCAAGAGATACAAAGACATATCAAATGCAAATTTGATACCGACGGCATATGAGAAGTATGCTATTTCATTACAGGCCTTACTTTCACATAAGACATTTATAATGAAATGAAATGGCCATTATGAAAGGCAAACTCTATATAGAAAGAAAGGGGTTGCAGCAGCAGCAGCAGAAATGACGCAGGTGTGAGACACGCAGCAGCTCAGCGAGGCAGCCGCCACGCACTGCTGACGTGTCCAGTCTGGCCTGAGACAAACTTTGTTCTGTCTGCTCATTTAACCTTTTGATCAGAATAACTGTGTGCATGGTTGCAGGCCTGGGACCTGCAACACAATAACAGTGTCATTGTGGCTGGTAATAAAATCAGAGAGTGATATAAAAGACGAGACACAGTTTGAAGCCCTCGGGCAACCCGGTCTCACAGGAAGACGACATTCTGCGTGTCATGAAGACGCATTTTAGGCTTTTTGCATGTCATTTGTACGCAAAAAAAACGTCAGTAACGTCCTCAGTTACGCAACAAAACCACTTAATGAGGTATAGGAAAAACATGATGGTTGGGCTTAAAATAAGTACATAAACAACGTAACGTGACTACGGAAAAACACATCACTAACGTAACTTACAAAACAAAACACCGGTGCTCCTGGGTGAAAGTCCTGTGTTTGTTGGACCCATTCACAACCCTTCCGGCCCATCAGAAGCAGTCTTTCGCCTTTTATATATACTCTGATGTATTTACGCAAATGCATTTCCATTGCAGTCAGTACAGACTACATGTCGTACAAGCACCAAAAACAAGAAAGGCGTTCTTATTGCACGCTAAATGCCTTGCACATTATCATGTCATTCATATGTCGTTTCTGTGCGACTGGGCTGCCTCGGGCAGCTCATTCCAGACTCTAGGAGCCCTGACTGCAAAGGCTCCATCACCTGGGAGTAAGAATCTGGACGTTGCGACAACAAGGAAAGACGCATCGGAGGATCTCAGAGCGCATCTTGCATAGTCCTGTTATATATGGATGGAGGGGACCTTAGAAAATGTGGTTCCCATTATTTTTGCTTGAAATAATTGGATCTAAAAGAGATAAAATATTTTATGATATGATCTGTAGTCACCCCACAAAGATTTGGAGTGCATTTGTTGAATTCTTTTGTGTGTTTGAAGGTGAGGTGGCCCGTGCGTGTCATTAAAAACCAATGATGTCATGAGTTTATGAATGCGAGAATACAACAGAAGTTCTCAGTTTCTCATTAATGCACACGGATATTCTTGAGTTGTACAAATGGCTCTTTGTCCGACTCACAACACGAAACATTCGTTCATTGTGCTTGCCATCTATTCATCTGGAACTCTGTGTGCACTGAGTCTCTCTCCATCTGTCAATCTTTCTCTCTCTAACACTCGCGCACACACACACACACACACACACACACACACCTCCAGTTTGGCTGGGAACAGGTTTTGCCTCAGGGGCTCTGTCTTGCTCCTACCCCATTACTAGGCTAATGAAAGCAGTGAGAGGATCAAATCCAATGAAGCTGCTGTTCACACTGCTTAACCCTTATGAAAACCTGTGACCTCTGCACAAGTGCACACACACACACAGACACACACTCACACACACTGTAGGTAATTATATACAGTGGCGGGAAACGTAGAGTTCATAAAAGTGAACAAACAGAAACCTGCCA
Organism: Sebastes umbrosus; assembly: GCF_015220745.1. NCBI lineage: Eukaryota > Metazoa > Chordata > Actinopteri > Perciformes > Sebastidae > Sebastes > Sebastes umbrosus. Next base: position 1,750,404 of record NC_051279.1, on the reverse strand, counting down.
CAGTGGTTTGTACAGCACTTATGTGTGCTTTTCTTTCTGGGGCGGCTGTGGCTCAGAGGTATAGAGCAGGTCATCCACCAATCGGCGGTTCGATCCCCGGCTCCTCCAGTCCACATGTGGAAGTGTCCTTGAGCAAGACACTTAACCCCAAATTGCTCCCGAAGGCTGTGACATCGGTGTGTGAATGAGTATTTAGATTAGATCCTGATGGGCCGGTTGGCTCTTTGCATGGCAGCCTCTGCCATCAGTGTATGAATGTGTGTGTGAATGCTGACATGTAGTGTAAAGCGCTTTGAGTGGTCGGAAGACTAGATTTCCCATTTCCATGGTATCATTGTTGTATTAGTGTATTTCTGCTCATGTACATGTAGTGTTGATTGTTTGAATTGTTAATTTCTTTATGAATAATACATGCGTTGCGATGACTGGAACACCTGACTCTGATTACCTGCTTCTATAAATGTACTAAAAGTCATGTAAGCTTTCATAAAGCCACAGTGTTGACATGCAACTGATATTAATAACACTCCATCGCTGCTGTTGTTCACTCTTGGGGTACCATGATATGAAGCTTCTGCTAAAGTTCAATACAGAAGGTTTTTTTTTTTCCTCTGACATTTCCTTTATTTATTCTTCAACTGATGAACTGATGAATTTCTTATATGTCTTACCTGCACTCTCCCTCAATCTCCCATTCATACATTCTGTAGCTTAAATATTTACTCAACATCACCAATGTGAAATCTGCGTACCACACGGACGAAATAGATTCCATGCTCACACTGTCACAGCAGACCTGCGAGCTGCCTCCAAAAACATTATTGCAATTCATCTGAAGTAGCTTATGCATTTTGAATGAAAATCAATATTATTATTATTATTATTTTTACCACAATGATACATACAGTATCTATAAAACATTTACTCTTAATGTATTGTATTTGATTTCCTACAATATATGTTCCCAGCAATAAAAGCACGATTAACGCTTTTATTAGGGCTGTCAAAGTTAAAGTGATAACACGTTAACGCAAATTTGTTTTAGCGGCACTCATTTCTTTAATAAGTTGTAGCGTGCTCAGTTTTAAAGCTAGAGAGAAGATACTGACATCTTATTAAACAAGGCCTTAGACTAACTAAACTAAATTAATCCATTGATACCAACCATGTCATACTAGCTTGCAGGAAGGAGGTTGAATAATTCTCCAAACTTGTGCTAAATTTTGGCGAGGAAAAACTGACCCACGAGTCTTCCCTTTACAGACATGCCCACTTTATGATAATCACATGCAGTTCGGAGCAAGTCATAGTCAAGTCAGCACACTGACACACTGACAGCTGTTGTTGCCTGTTGGGCTGCAGTTTGCCATGTTATGATTGGAGCATATTGTTTTATGCTAAATGCAGTACCTGTGAGGGTTTCTGGATCAATATCTGTCATTGATTTATGTTGTTAATTGATTTCCAATAATAAATACATACATACATTTGCATAAAGCAAGCATATTTATCTATTCCCATGTTGATAAGAGTATAAAATACTTGACAAATCTCCCTTTAAGGTATATAGAACAGATCAAAAATGTGCGATTAATTAGCGATTCAATATTTTTAATCGATTGACAGCCCTAGTTTTTATGGTCAGAAAAAGGTCAACATATCCCTACTCAAGCCAACTCTCAAGTCAATGTTGACTTATTCAATATCTAACCAGGGTCAATATCTGTTAGGGTTATTCTGACATTAATAATAAACTATATTTCCATATGAACAACTGACCAATATGTGAACGGTGTCTCTCATAGGGACAAACCCACAGAGATGTATAATCCAACTCAGCTCCTCTCGGCTCTATGGGGCTTTTTAGTGCCCTGATATTGTTCTTATTATTACAGTGTAGATGTCATCACTGAGGTGGTAGCGACAGGTAGCATTTTAATCAGATATCCTGCCAATTCCCATCCTGTGGCATACAGTTCTGTACATACTATTTCTTTATACACTTTGTCAAAGGGAAACCTCTCAGCCTGTAGCGATGGAGAACTCACTCGACTGCAGACAGTGACTCATGTGTTCCAGCAGCTTCTACATCATGGCTGTTTCTGGTGATTTTTTGGATTACATCTGACTGACCGGACCAATTGTTTCTCAGCAGAGTTTGACATTTCGGGGTTATATTCCAGACCGGCAGAAGCTACTGTCCCCGGTACACTGTACTGACAAACAACTGTTTGCACTGATGATCTTGGGACCTGCAGAAGCTGCTTTGAGATATACCTCACTTGTCTAAATTGTGCATTTTCTCAGATCTGCACTGAGCTCTTTATGGACTTTCTTAGTGATTTTCTTTGTGGCTCAATCTAATGCATGTAGTCAAACAAGCACTATTTATACAGGCACAGAGAAGTTCAGAGGTCATCTTATGAAGTTAAACTACTTTTTATAGTGGTACTTTTTATTTATAAGTTGTTGCATGTATATTTTTGACCCCTAACTCTGGTCATACTTTCAGAAGACCCACTACAAATGTATCAAAAGAACCCAAACTTATTAGCTTTGTTTTGTGACAAAGAACATGTCCCAATCATTCTGTGACAGAATGAGAGCAGCCATGACATAAGTCTCCCTCAGTAGTGTATGTAAATCTTTGATAGCACAACTAAATGCATTGTAGATCACTGTAATCAACTTGTTTATGGTAATTATGACAGTGTCTCAAATTTTTTCTTGTTGCATAATGATCCATGTAGGACCTTTTAAAGGGCATACATAAAGTCCATATTTGTCCTTACCCACTGGCTGGTAGCCCTGCCTCGTCGGACCTCCAAATGGGTTGCGACTGCCAAAAGAGCCTCCGTCTATGGACCCGTATGACATTGTGCCTGATGGTTGGTGGCGTTTCAGCTGCAGGCTCCTACGGGAAGGAACAATGACTGAATTCAACAAGAAAACACAATTCATTTCCACTTTGCTCTGCCGGTCTCAAAACGAATGCACTCAGAGCCCTGACAGTAAGTGAACAAAGTAACTACGATTTTTGTGTAATGTCTTTGTAGACGTAAGCTCTGTACAGACGGCATTGTCAGAGGAGGGCTGGTAATGGAGGTTTTACCAGGACTCCTACTAAGCAAATAACCGATTTCTTACCAATCACAGCATGCAAAAAAATACGTATGTAAAATCACATCACATTCTGAAGCTTAAATCTGGCTGAAGCTTGAATTTCTAGCTAAAACCTTTTGTGAGTTACCACAGCCAGAACATCCTCGTTTGGTTAAAGGCAACCAAATGAGGATATTTTTAGGAGCAGCTGCCACGACTTTCATTCATTGAAAAATCTATCAACCAGAAAAACATGCCCCAAAATATACTTTTATTTAAGCCTTTAAAACAATGACTGTAGATGTACAGACACCACCACACAATAATAGTGGGTCAGAAGTGATGATTGAGAGGGATTATTTTTGTATCATTGTCTGTACACTGTTTTTTAGGAGATGCTAACATATTATACCTTTAAAGGGACTGTTTGTAACTTCTTACACGTATAAATCATTGCAGGTCGGTGTCTCATGCGCGCTCACGTGTGGCTACGCTGTTCAGACTCAGACTCCGACACAAACTACAGTGAAGCGCCAAAACCTCTTGGTTGTATCTAGTGAAGCTCGTCTGTTAAACAGTGTTGGCCGTGGTCGGACTACGCGGGGGAGACCGTAGCTTTGGTCTCCAGGACCGGAGACTCTGCTGTGCTCTGCTCCTCTGCCTGCCTTCACTCACACACCGTGCTCGTTCTCGCTCTCACGCTCCACCTCTCACGTGCATGCGTGTACACTCCACACTGCAGAAGAGTTAGTTTAGCTCTGAGAATATCTAGTGAATGTTCAGTGGACGTTTGTGCAGAAATAACTGCTGCAGCTCCTCCAGACCAGCAGAGGTTTCCCGTGTCTTGTGAAGTGACAGGGCTCCGCTGAGAGAAACGTTATCGTCTCCGACCAAAACAAGTTGACGTGTGTCGCCTTTAGTTGACTTCACGGCCACAGGTGTCGCTGTTAACAAGACATTTCGGATTCTTACAAACAGTCCCTTTAATGCATGTATATGCAGACTTTGCACATTTATCTTGAAAAAAAGAGCCTGAATAAGTCAGAATAAGTTAGCAAGTTGTATTCACTGTTGTCCATTAATCCATTGTTTACCAGACTCACATTTCCTCAATGGAGGATAAAGTGGTTGAATCCGACTGTACAGTATATTAGGCTGTGGCCTACATCACATTACATTTGTTCAGCTTTAATCTGACGGGGACTAAACACAGGGTCCGGCAGCTAAAGAGGAATAATATAGTTGACAATTTTATTTTTAAATATATAGATCAAACATAGATACATGATTGTAGGCATCTAATTGGATCTTGGCTCAACTGCATATAGGGGCTTTATTTCAGCTACTTCAATAAATGTAGTATTTAAACACTAAAATAATAATAATAAAACAAATTTAAAAGATCCTTCTCTATCTTCTATTGTCTCTAAAAGCAGCATTTGAAGTAGATCAGCATATCTGATGATGTTGATGTACTTGCATGATTCTTGAAATGTTTGGGATTGTACCAACGTGGTTGAATATACGTCTCCCTCTTCACACTGGGTAAAAGCATCAGCTAAATAAATGAAATGGAATGAAAGCAGTTTGAGGATTGATTTGTTAATCCTGAATGAATCCATCTATCAGTGTGCTCTTATTTTGAAATTAAGGCAAAATGTGTAGAGAGTTCAAACCATGTGCCTGAATGCATCCTACTGAAACCATCGGAGGCATCGGGCATGTAGGAGCTAAAGAAACCAGTGAATATTTGGGAGTCAGCCTCTTTAGAGTGTTAACCCATAAACCAATTACACGAGGAGAGGGGAGGAGGACACAGAATACTCATCTGAATACCGCTGAAAAGGTCAAATCATCATGTGAACATGTGTTTCACCCGCGGCCACAGACACACAGATGAAACTCTAATCAACAAACCCCTCTCAGCGCTTCAGCATCTCCATCAAAGGTCAGAATACGATACTGGTCAAGTGGCCAATGCTCTTTCCCCACCGTGAAAGACAAGCATTCAGACAAGCAGGAGAATGTGATTACACTCCAGAGTCATTGTGCAGCCCATTGTTGTGGTGAAGCCAGTGAATCTGGCCTATAGGACTGGCATTACGGGGTACGAAGCGGGACAGAGGAGCAGCCAGACATTCAGCGTCCGACAGATTCACTGGGCCACAAGAATGTTTAATCCGATTAATTTTTTATAGAGAAGGGAGATTAATTACTTTTGGCAGTTCATAAACAATCTTCACTCTGCTTAAATTCAAGCCCAGCGACTGCGACTCACATCCCTCAGAAGTGTGGACACGCACATACAAGATGCACACCCATGGATGAACAACAAACACACACACACACCCTTCACCACTGTGTGTAAATCACCCTGGTTGTTCACTTAGTTGCTCATACAAGTGAAAATGGAGGTCATTAGGGGTGATAAAACGTAAATAAAAACCTATTAAAAATAGGTATATTACTGTCTCATTACTCATCAACCCTGGTGATGTCATCAGAGCTGGCCCTGTCCTCTGGATCCCCACCCTCTGTCGAAGCAACATCACCACGGCTGTAACAAGCTTTGGGGGGCGCCAAATACATAGTGGCAGCCTTGCTGTTTATAGTGGTTCACTTAGTTTTACTGTTCATCAGCCCTCAACATCTGAAGATAGTGGAGCTGAATATAGTGCAGTTATCCGATCCGCGGTGTTGTGTTTACTGCCACAGAAGATATATTACCTTTTCAATATAAATGGCTTCAACTTGTTGCTGTTGAGCTGATTTATTTTCAGCCAGTTAGACTGTTATCAGGTCATTAAATGGGTGTTATCAGCCTCATAGATGTGGGTCAGTAGGGCCGTGTTACAACCAACAGTAGGTTTTATCATTGATTCACATGCACGGTCACCGAAAGAAGGAATAAAAAGAGACAACAGCGACATCTAGCGACCGTAGTAATTATTACAGGAGCAAAAGCTGAAATGAGGCGCTGTAGTATAGACGGCATAAAACAACCGTTTGGGGTGGAGCTCAGGGGGGATGGACGGGACACACAACACAGTACGTTCTATGTAAGGGATAATGTACAGCGAGCGATGAGAGACGGCATCGCCCTGTCAGGGTTTCTTTCACAACAATGACCCGCTAGCTGGACATTATCCCGCTTATTACACGGCTCCTCACTTAAGAAATCAATAATTCGACACAAAAACGGTCCTCCAGAGTCCGACATCAGAACTGCGCCCATAGCAACGGTCTGCTATACCTAGCAACGGTCTGTTATACATAGCAACGGTCTGTTATACATAGCAACAGTCTGTTATACATAGAAACGGTCTGTTTTACATAGCAACGGTCTGTAATACATAGCAACGGTCTGCTATACATAGCAACAGTCTGTTACACATAGCAACGGTCTGCTACACATAGCAACGGTCTGTTACACATAGCAACGGTCTGCTACACATAGCAACGGTCTGCTATACATAGCAACGGTTTGCTATACATAGCAACAGTCTGTAATACATAGCAACGGTCTGCTATACATAGCAACGGTCTGCTGTATATAGCAACGGTCTGTAATACAAAGCAACGGTCTGCTATATATAGCAACGGTCTGTTATACATAGCAACGGTCTGTTATACATAGCAACGGTCTTCTATACATAGCAATGGTCTGTTATACACAGCAACGGTCTTCTATACATAGCAACGGTCTTCTATACATAGCAATGGTCTGTCATACATAGCAACGGTCTGCTATATACAAGTTGGATCAGCCTGTGATTTAAATTTTTTACTGTTTCGTCATTTTGTTTTCAACAAATTATACATTGTACATCAGTAAAGATTTTCAACGTGAATAATTCGTACATCAAGCTCTGATGTGTGATTTAAGCGTTCCCTTAATTCTTTAGAGCAGTGTAGTTTCTAGAAGGACACATATCCATCACAAAAGACGAGCTGCTTGGAAAATCTGTCCGATAAATCCATTTTGCAGCACACAGAGAAACATTCAAAAATGTCTGGGTGGTGAAAGACAGTCCTTGCTTATAGAGAATAAAAAGGCCCTTCCACTGGTAAACAGAGTGGAAGTGAGGTAGAGTGGTGTGCACCCCTGTGTGACGCTGCAGGACACAGAATGATAGTGAATGCTGGCCTGGCAGGGCACAGTGACTGGAGCCACAGCTACTCCCCACCCCCACTGCTTTTCATTCAGTCCCCCTCTCTTTTCACAGCTGTCATTATCAGCAACACAAGGCTTAGCTTAGCCAGAGCAGGCAACTGAGCAGAAATAAGCCTACACCCTGGACACAAATGCTGCATTTATCACAAACAAGCAAGGGCCAACCTGTGGTGGGACTGTGTGTGGGAGGGAGGGTTCCACCGATGTGTATTTTCGAAGGCCGATGTCAATATTTCTAGAAGGAAGTGACCATTTACGTTGTCTTGATTCAATACTTTTATATTCAATGTGGGAAAGCCTCTTAAACAACTTAAAGGACTGACGTGTAGACGTGATACAAAAATGTTCTTTTATCATGAAGCCCAAGGTTAATGTACAATTCTCTGGTTTATCAGTGAAGTGTAGGATTCTCTAACGGTGACGCACAGAGTGAAGGCTGACTCATATGAGTAGGTCCAATGCGGGTTGAATGTGCATTGGCAGGACCGCGCTGCAGTACGTCAGGTGTATGAAATAGCTGTATCCTCACTGCGCTGCATTTTCTATAAACTATGATGATCTGGTCACATCTCAGCGCCCCCCAGCTTCTGTAACGAACCGGACTCCAATGTAAACCCACCCGCAGCGTTATTCGACGGTCGGACCAGTGCTGTAGTCTTAATAGCATGAATGTCCGTTCAGGATGGGCGGGAGGGAGGTGGAGGTGGATGAAACAAACAAACACAACAACCAGGAGACCGCTGTTCGTGTCCTGTGTAAAACTAAAAGTAACGTTGACTTATTTTGTCACGTCGGTATCGTCAAACCTGGGAGTCACGTGAAGTTAACGTCAACCACGACCATTTCCTAACCCTACTTAATTGTTTGTGTTGCCCAAACTTCCTTTGAAAACAGAAGTTTATTTTGAAAGGTCACTATGCATGTAAGGAGCATATATTGACACGCCGTCCCTGGTCTGTCCAAAAGTAACGCAAGAGGGGTACCCTGTGTGTCGGTCTCCGATGCCGAGGGGTAATGACCAAGTGGCGGTATTTGACGAGTTGGGAGTGAGAATGTGTTCAGACAAACACAAGGCTTTCATCCAGGAGACCGCTGTTCATGCAAAACCATGTATTTATTTCCTAAACCTATCTATAATTGCGTTGATGCCAAAAATAAAGTGACGCCAAGGGGCGTGACAATGCAGCCGTATGAGACGAGTTGGGATAAAAACGTGTGGAGGATTTATGGCACCCGGCATATATATATACATACGCACGTTCTGTGCACTCATATCACGTGCACATGCCTGTTTTTATGTGGTTTTATGTTTTTTTCAGACTAATTAAACGCCATAGCATCCGACCAGTAAAAAAAAAAGGGAAAAAAAATGAACGTGAACTAGTTTATTTTTTGGGACTGTGTGAATCTGTGTGAACTGAACTTTGAGCTAACTCTTGCAAAGTGTGAACTTGCACAACACTGGTGGGCGGAGACGGGCATCTAGCTGGAGGGGATTTTATGGCACAGCAAACCCCACAGGACGTCATATGGAGCTGCAAGTCTGACTATCTCGTTGTGACAAACGTTTTCTGATAGATGGAGCAGGAGAAAAAGAGACAGGAAGGTCTTTTCTCATACTTTGGGGGTCACTGTTCCAGACTGGTCACTGTTCCACACCGGTTACTGTTCCAGAAGGAACCAACCGCATAAAACACTGGTGAGGAGGCAGCAGGTGCTGATCAATGATTTATTGATGAAAAAATACACTTACAGGATGAAGTCCCAAAACAGGCAGGCAACCGAGGCAAATCCCAAAACAAAACAGGAACATGCACTAAAACACTGAGAAACCAACTGGTAACCAGCTGGACTTCTGCACACTGGGAGAGACGACGATCTGACGATCAAACGGGCACACAGACTAAATACACAAGAGCAGCAGGGTGATCAGATACAGGTGGAACAAATCAGGACGCGGCAGACAATCACAAAGGCAGGAAGTGAAACCAGACATGACACATAGTAAGGTGAGTTTATCAAAATAAGGGCACAGAAATAACTGACCAGATCTGAATGAGAATCATCAAAATCACAGTGCATTGCTGTACCATACTGTTATCATAATGTTGATATAATACTATGATTATAATATTATTAATTTGTGTGCTCACCAGAAACTTTAAGAACCATACGTATATGGCTTTAGGTATACTGTGTGTTTTTGGATAAATTGACAGCCCGTTCACACCTGACGTGAGACTGTGTTGAAATTGAATATTTATCTATTGAAAATCTATAAATTGAATAATGCTTTACATTCTTGCTGACAGTTCTCCAAAGCACACTGTAGGATTTAGATGATTAGCACCCTCACTGGCAGCCTTTTGGTTTCTATGCACTTCATTATACTATGAAAATCAACTCACAGGTGCGTCACGTTAACTTTCCAAGACAGGAAACGTCTTGAGAATATTTTTAGTATTGTTCAGGAGGTTTCCTGCGGAGGACTGAGACATGATGTTCTAATTACAGTGAACAGTTGGCACATTTGATAAGTGCCCCTGATTTATTTGAGTTTCAAAGAAAGCCTTGAAATTATACTTGCATAGAAAATGGACGGGGTCATGTTGTGTCAAGTTTATCCAATTAGGAGTTCATAGTTTTGCAGTTCTCTCAAGTGAAATATTTGAGTAATGAACTGCTGCTTATATACTTCAACAACCTAACCTCTTCCAGCTTTATATAATCTTAAGTGTGTTTTTCTGAGAAACCTTTGCCCATTTTTTTTTTTTTTCACAATTATCACAATTACAGACCAGAAAATCTCCTGCTGACCCAAACTTAACAGAAATCATGAAACGTAAGTGTTCGGTGTAATGGATTAGCAAATTCAAGGAAATGTCATCATGCTTTAAGTCAGAATTTACAGAAATCCAGTAATTCCATGACACAATTGTCCCATTCACCTCAGTTATCAAATGATATCTATTTAAATACACCAGTACATAAGATTATCTATTTTTGCAGTGGATCTCCGAACTGTGTAAAATAAAACAGGCACACATCTCTGTTTCACATCTCTTGCAATTATCGAATTAAGTAAATTATAAATATACAAGAGGTTCAGAGCTTCTTAACAATGGATACAGCCAACCCGGTCTCACAGGACGGCGTATAAATACCACGTTACATCCCGAAATGTCATGATTACGCGTTTAAGCATTTTCGCGTGTCATTTGTACACCACGCAAACATCCGCAGTTAGGAAAACCACTTAGTTAAGGTAAGGGAAAACATCACGGTTGGGGTAAAAACAACTAAACTAAGTAAACCACTACGGAAAACCTGTCACAAACAAAGACAATAATGACAAACGTCACAAACGTAACTTAACTTACAAAACACCGGTCAACAACAGTCTCAAACACGGTCAGAAGTCCGGTGTTTGTTGGACCAAACCACCTCACCACCGCCCACCATAAGTGGTTTATCTTGCTTTATAAATACTACGTCACTAACTCTTAGCGTAGCATTTATACGCGTTGCGTTTACATTGCAGTCAGTACAGTATACATGGCGTACAAATGACAAGAAGAAAGGCATTGCACGCTAAACGCCTCCCACATTATCGTGTCATTTATACGCCTTTTTCGTGCGAACGGGCTGAAACAGCAGTTCAGAGATCCAACGTACCACAAGGTCCATTTATGGATTGTTATCAAGCTGTTGATCATGTCACATGATTTTCATTGAACAGTACATTTACGATTTCCATGATCAAATGATCTCCATCGGTGTTTTAGTGTAGGCTGTGGGTAGTGACTGCTGCACACCGACGCTTGGTCACTTTCTAACGCACTGGGTCACCCCACGACGCTCCACAACAGTCAGTCAGTCACAGTAAACATGTGCTTAACTTTGTGAATTAAACACAAACGCTTAGTTAGGTTTTGGCAACAAAACCACTTAGTTAGGTTTAGGAGAAATGAAAGTGAAACTTTCTGAACGTTGTGAACACAAAGACAAATAACATGTTGGTTTCACACGAGACACGTACAGCTGGTCGGGGGAACAGGAAGTGCTAAAATGCTAACTCATTTCTGGGTTTTAGGACTCATCCCTGTAACAGAAACTAAATATTTCCAGTGAGTGTTTTTTTTTTTCTGATGCATGCAGTCTGAACATCTAACATCCTTGCAGATACATTCATTAAAAAGTATCCTCATTATGCTGATAACAAAATGTAATTGCAGCTGTATTATATTTCTCTCAAACCATCATATTTGCTGTTTGTCTTTTTGAAGTGTATGACTGTCATTTCTACTCTGGGTTGGATGTGACAGGCTTGTGTTTCAGGTGATGGAGCGACCTGCTTGTGTGGCTTCTCAAAGCCGCAACTGTTTTCCAAGAGTACTTACATTCAGCTTTCTTTTAATATGTGTGTTGACTGAAGGTAAGGTGTGACCGACTGGGACTGTGTAACAGCTCATCTGCACCTACAGTCAACATCTGAGTGGTATTCTCTATCCAACGCTGACTCCACTGCCGTATTGCAGAGCTTTAGGGGATGAACTGAAACTGATGGCTTCTTGGAAGGTAGAAAATCAATCTGAACATGCAGACTACCTGTCGGGCAATTAAGCACAATACATGTTCCCTTATAGCAGTGGGAACTGTGGGATATGTTGCAGCCTTTAAATGAGAGTGGACACACACAGTGATATTTAATAAAAGGCCATGGCAGACCCATATATTAGTGCGTCCCTACTGTGTGTGTAATGTGCATCAAGTGCTTGCCTGCTTATTCAAAATGCACTGACTGCACAATGACATTACATTTTAAAACAAAAGTCATTGAGACATGAGTACTGATAACACTGTGACGTTGTTTCTTTAAGACAGGACTGACCCTAATCAGCTCCTTTTGACCAATCTGCTCATTCTGATATCCAACACATCCCAACTCTGTTGGAAGCTCGCTGCCTAATTAGCTCACACACACACACACACACACACACAATTCAATTGAGTGACTCTATCAGGTTAATGGATATATAAATGTGTTAGATATGATTCATTTACCAAGACAGAAATGTCTGTTGGAATTATTCCATATTCCACAGTAGGCTGTAATGGTTCTCATTTAACCCTAATGCTTATCTGTAGCCTCGGGCAGATCGGACAACTCTGTAATAGTGCTGTGGAGAAACTCTAATGTCAATACAGCAGAAAGCACTGCCGCAAAAAAAAAAAAATCAAACTCTCAAATAAGACGAATAAATCTGGACAATTGACAGGGCTGCACTTTAAGAGCCACAATTACTTTTTTCATATTCATGTAGTTGTCTGACAGCACAAACAGACACATCTGTATCGAGATATCTGCTTTAATGAAACTCAAAATATACAGTCAGACAGAAAATATAATTCAGAAATGTAACTATGTGAAGCTGCCACGGCAGTGCTTCAAGCTAATGCTAACATCAGCAACATGCTCACAATAACAACATGAATATGCTGCTGTTATGCTGATATATTGCTCATTGTGCATTTTTCTGTCCAAAATCTTAAATTTGGTGAAGTTTACTCCAACAGTAGTATGTGCTACATATGAATAACACGAGCAGTATCCTACCGCTGTGGCAGATTATGAAGCCTAAAAAACCCCGAGTGCAGCTTTCTGTGACATTGACTCCAAAGCCCGTTAGCTACATATTATAATCTAAGCCACATGTGTGCTTGTAATTTGAGATTAAAGTGAAAGGATGTTTTGCCGATACCACAAAGAGAACCGAGTTATTGTTGGTTTGATTGCAAGCTTTTTGATGTGCATACTCCGAGATCCATACACAGCCACACGGCAGATCTGTATGCCAGGATCAAAGGGAAGGATGGAAATCAAAAGGCAGTGTGTTTTGAGGCTCAACCCTCAACAGTAACCTCTTCAGAAAAGAAAAGAAAGATGAACTCAAAACCCATCTCTCTCTCTCTCTCTCTCTCTCCCTCTCTCCCTCCCTCTCTCTCCAGTGGCTCTGCTTCATCCCCTCTCTTTATTGCCACCTCTTCAGCTGACACAGCCAAACTTAAGGATTGCTCATGTGTGTGTTTACTAAAGCCTCCTCCCCCGTCCCCAGTCTGATCTCAGGCCATTCCATCAGCACTGCTTCCCTTTGAAAACAACCTTCAGACCGGCGAGGAGAGAAAAAACACCTCTGGGCAGTGAAATTGCCTTGTCACACAAAAAGGAGTCATTATTGAGATAAATCACCCCATTCTATTCCATAACTAAACTCTGCCTTCCCGTGGCACCTGCCATCCAGGCTGAGCTATCACATGGACTCTCCAGACTGAAGCTCTGTCTGCCAGGAGGATTCAATACTGCCTCTGGTAGGTCTGCTTGGGCAGTGTGATCTACACGGGAAATTTTAATGGAACAGGTAAGGCCAAAAGCTAAAACACTGACTGTTTAAAACAAGACAGTAAAATATGCTGCAGGTGTCACGACTCCAGCCGGCTCCTACCGGCCATTCTGTTGTCTGCTCTGTTTGCTCTGCCATATACTAACCATCCCTGTCATTGGACATCCAGCCACTTCCTCCTGCCCCCCCCTCCAACTACCCCTCTCCTACTTTTTCTATCACCGGACCTTCCCGGCCACTTTCTCACCTGCTTCCCATTTCCTTAATCAACCTAGTGTTATATATACACCGGCCTATCTGCACTCATTCCCTGCCCACCATACCATTTAGACAGTGTGTTTAATCAAGTCAATTTCATTTTGTTGCATGTGTGGTCTGAACCTAGTTCTTCCTATTTGACCCTCCAATGCACACATTACTGGGTAAAGGGGAATGTACAGCATGATGATCGTCGCATGTTGGGCTCCCGTATGAAAGCTAAGTCAAATCCACATCGGCGCTATCATTCATTGCTGCGGTTAACAAATACACAGCTAATGTTGTGTCAGTGCTTAATGTCTCTGAGATGCCAGAGCACATCAATATGTTTCCTAGTGATTACAAATAACGACACCACTGCTGCTCCAAAGCAAACCAGCTAATGGTAACACGCAGTAATAATGTGGGGCAGTTAGCAGCCTGACACTGTCTTTATCTTCCTCACCCCGCAGAGCACTTGGTGTCATCACACAAACAAGATCTTGTGATCTACGACAGCCCTTTTTTCTCCCTCAATAGCATGTGTGGATTGGCAGGGATAAAGTAAACTGTTGGAGGGGAGGTTTTGATGGAACACAAAGGACGTGTTATCTGTGTTTGTTCTCTGTCACAGCTTTGGCCTTAGGAAGGCAAACAGTCTGGCTCAATACACAGCGCTGTGTAAGGAGAGCGGCGGAACACTCACACTGCTCTGCTTTCATTAGCTCACACATGTTGATGGGAGCTTTGTTACTCATGTTATATTGATTACATATGGATTTCAGCCTGGGTGGTAGTAAATTAATCCATGTACATTATCATGCCACCATCACACACAGCACAATAAAACACCCAAAAACAAATACCACCATTTGTCGCATATTTCTGACAGTCTGTATCTCTCGAATGTCAATTTGGCAGCAACTCCAACATGTGGGCAGAATGAACCACCGTGGGGCTCATACAGCAGCCTGTGCTGTTTAAATGACTGTCTAGACTATGATGAAGACAAAAGTACAGCGCTCTGACAGTTAAGGGACAGGAGGGGGTTGCTAGCCTCCACTGGCTGAGGCCGGGGTCTTCACGTCATACCTATCACACCCGAGCTCTCTCCGCTCTCTAATTGGAACAACCTCTTTAATTGGGTTTGGAAACCATGGAGACGGCCGCTCCGTCTGGGAGCTGATAAGCTGAAAGAGACACCTTCAACAGAGGAGATGACGCTGAGTGAGGTGGCCTTGGCTACCGAGCCAGTAAGAAGAAGTGAAGCAGATGTGACTGGCATGGAAGCGCATCAACCTTCCCACACATCCCTGTGCTGCAGCAGGTCAATAACACAGGCAACATATATCGATACAGCCCTTTCACCATTGCTTGAAGTTTTGCTTGAGTAAAACAGTTTTTCAGACAATAACTTGTGCTTTGGGGAGAAGGAATCTTTTGCTCTGTGTGACAGTTGTGGATCAATTCAGGGTCCATTAATGTGCAGTTTCATTTAATAGCTCATCTTTAACTTAGGGCTGTCAAAGTTAACGCGATAACACATTAATACAACTTGTGATTTTTAGGTTGTAGCGGCTCAGTTTTAAAGCTAGAGTGAAGATACCAACCATGTCATGCTAGCTTGTCATGAAGGAGGTTAAATAACGCTCCAAACTTACACTAAATTTTGCAGAGGAAAAATTGGCATGTCCATTTTCAAAGGGGTCCCTTGACCTCTGACCTACATATCAGTGAATGTAAATGGGTTCTATGGGTACCCACGAGTCTCCCCTTTACAGACATGCCCACTTTATGATAATCACATGCAGTTTGGGGCAAGTCATAGTCAAGTCAGCACACTGACACACTGACAGCTGTTGTTGCCTGTTGGGCTGCAGTTTGCCATGTTATGATTGGAGCATATTGTTTTATGCTAAATGCAGTACCTGTGAGGGTTTCTGGATCAATATCTGTTATTGATTTGTGTTGTTAATTGATAATTGAATAATAAATATGTACATACATTGTTCAAAGCAGCATATTTTCCCACTCTCATGTTGATAAGAATATTAAATACTTGGCAAATCTCCCTTTAAGGTCAATCTGAACAGATAAAACAATGTGCGATTAATTTGTGATTAATTGCAATTAAGCATGAACAATCATGTGATTAATCACGATTAAATATTTGAATCGATTGACAGCCCTACTTTAAATGTATTTATTTCACGGTATCGACCCACCTTGAATTTGGACTGTTTGCGAGTTTAAAGAACGGCACACCTTAGCTAAAATATATTAATCTAGAAATGCTAAATGTAAAAAAAAAAACATGCTTCCTATTTTGTTGCAGCAATAAAGAAACCCTCCGCCAACTACGGTGGCCTTCAGGTAAACATAAAAACGTGAAAGGCTCTCTCGAGCCAGTGTTTGGTTCTGTTCTGGGCTACTGCAGAAACATGGCGGATGGCTCCGTTTAGAGGACCCGCTCCCTATGTAGATATAAACACTCATTTATCGTTCCACATCCGAGTCGACAGCCTACGACGGCCTTGACGGGCTATAATCGGGCTGATATCGTGTAGTCTGAAGCGGCTATTAAAGGAGCAGTGTGTAGGATTTGGAGGAGTAGGAGTTAACAAGACATTTCCGATTCTTACAAACAGTCCCTTTAAGATGCAACGTTTTGTTTTTTTTCTGCTGCCAATATAGCGTCTGTTAGAGTCTGTGACATCAAATGGGGATATGCTATGATTGACAGATGAGTAGCAGAAGACGAAGACAGTGGTGAGCTACAAATCCAAACTCTTCAAAACATCCTTCAGAAACCAGCTAGAGATGTTTTTCTACCCTCTTTGTTTGGATTTCTAACTTATATGACAAGAAAAACTGCTCTTTGGCTTCACCCACTAAGATTTAAGTCAACCATCAATATTATTTCTATTTCCACAGCAGCTTTGCTTGCACGAAAAGTTTGGAGAAATAACACTCCACAGCCAAACACTCTTTAAAGAATAAATTTAGTCTCCATAGAGAAAAAAAAAATCAACACATTGTCCACTTTTACTACAAAGCTTAGACTTTGTGCAGAAGTGCATCACCTGTCTCTCAGCCTGCTGGTTGCCTTATGATTGATCCCAGCACCAGACAGAATCCAAGCCACCTGCATCTACTGAGACACAATAAAAATAAAACATTGCCATTGCCAACATCCAAGAATTGCCTTTACTCTGGCTCTCAAAAAACTGTTTTTAGAAATCTTGAAAGGTGATGATGAAAAAAAAAAAGAGACATTATTCAATTTGTCTGACAGTCCTATGATTGCCGGAGGCACTTGAGGCACAGAAATGGTTGGAGCAGCCAAAGATTAAAGAAATATCAATTTAAAGAATTCAGAAAGTCAAAATGTATCAACTTATATAAGAAAACAGTCTCCTTCCGTGTGTATGGAGGGAAGATGTCTGAAACTTTCACCCACAGGAACTGCAGAGGTGATGAAAACGGGTGCAGAGATAAATGCCATCTGCATAGCATGACTGTACGGGGCCGGGAGGGCAATCATGTCGGAGACAGATATCGCGGAGCTCGTTGTTTGTCAGATAATCTGATCTCTGGGATCTGGGAGGAAAATACAAGAGAAATAAGTGCCTCAAACCAAAGAAGCCATTTTAAAAAAGATAATTTAGTGCCTTTCAAAATGATTACAAATGAAAGTTACAAACATGATTCATATGGCCATTGTGTAGTCTGCCACCTCTATGATTAAAGCTGCAGTCGGTAACTTTGAACAAATATGATACGTTTTATTTTAATATATATATATATATATATATTTTTAATATAAAACTGTTGCTATATCCTGACAGTTGTGCATGAGACAAATAATCTGTGAAATAAATCATGTGCCTCTGTGTCCTCCGGTGCTCCTAACGGCATCTACAAGATTTCACAGCGTCAAAGGAAAACAACCAATCAGAGCCGAGCACTTTCTACAGCAGCTGTCAATCTCTGCTCGCGAAACTCGTGAACTCCGATCAAATGGTCAAACTAGGCAGCGCTGATCAAATATGAATCAATATTCTGTTACTGTAATGCCTATTTCTCTCCTCAGATGTTCTCAGAATAATCTTGTAGTGCACTGTTTAGCTGTAAAATGACTTGACTGTATTCAACATGGCAGCCGGGTCACAAACTTTCTCAGCTGCGCAACCCAACCCCCCCAGGAAGAGCGCCGGTCGTTGATCCCAATTTTCGTAGTGGCCAAACGGCGGTACTGCAACTTCGGTGTCCGTCACGTGATGCCATCTGGCCAAAAAATACTTTTTCCCATAGACTTACATTGGGAAAGAGACGTCTCTCACTATTTTTTTGAGGTGAATCAACTTCCCAGTTGTACCCAGTGAACACTCTAATAGCCTTATTTAAATCATTCAAAATTCAAAAAGTTGAAAATGCACTAATAGCCGAATCCAGAGTTATTTTCCTTCCTCCGTTCATGTGAATGAGACCCAGACCGAGGCTGGAGCGAGGGCTGGGAGGCGGCGTTAGCAAATTGTGACGAATGCGTGATGACTGTGACCCCGTGACCGAGCCATGGGAATGAGCGGACGCTACTGCGCCTGCTCCGTGGGCCCAATGGATGCGGAAGATCGCTGGAAGATCCGGGTACTTTTCCAGTCGGAAGTTGAGACATTATGGCTTCATGCTCTACTGATCAACGCCCTAAAAAAGCCTAAAGAGATCATGGAATGTAGTGAGCTTACTGATCTCCCAGCTAGAGAAGTGTGCGAGCAGCGCCTGCCGCCTAACGTCACTCAATCACACGAATGCAAACAGAAAAAAGCCTTGGAAGGTAAGTAGCTCCCCAGTTGGGAGTTCCTCTCGTTGAGTCGCTAGAACGGTTTGCTCCAAAAACTCCCATATCACAGCAGTTAAATTGGTGACTACAGGATTAATATCAAAGGCAGGAAATATCCTTTCAGCTTTAGGTCAGATCGTTGGAACAATCCATAAGCTGTTGTTGTGTCTGAAAGGAACCAGCTGTATCTTTATTAGTGAGGCAGGTGTCCGGGCATTACACATGCAGTTCAGCCGGACAATTATCAATAACGCTGTACAGACGGGGAGCCTACATGTCCCACAGCGAGACAGGAGCGCTTTAGTGAAAGGTGACCTTGAGTCAGAGAGCTAAAGCGCTATATACGCTGCTTTCATTTGTTTGAAAGGACCAAAAAGGTTGTCCTCTCTGCACTTATTTGATTGGATTGTCGATGGCAGGATGAGAGTTTTCTGCCACACGTCGCTGCCTCGCATGCATACGAATGCGGCGTGGAGCAGGTGATGGTCCTAAGGGGAGACTGTTCATTATTCCACAAACTCCTCTCACTAATCTGTGCATAAGAACTGTTCTGCTCTTTTTTTCTTCAGCCTCTCTCCCTCTCGCTCTCAATTTGGTCTGTGGCCTTTTCTCTAAAGGACAGCGGAGCGTGCAGTAGATATATCTGGCCTTCTTTTCATCTGACCTTTGAGAAAAGTAGCCATTATGTTACCTCAGGGTTGTGTAACACGCACCCACATACCTACAGTCATATCTCAGTTCAGCGTATTCAGCTATCTCAGCTGATTGTATTTTTAGAATGGCGGCCCTTGAGAGAGAAAAAAAAGCAAATAAGAAAATAACCAGAAGGCACACGTTGGATTATAGTTAAGGCTGAAGCATAATAACACAACCCATATGTCAGGAAGACGTGTTTTTGGTTCAACAAAAGATGTCAGACGCAGGATGTGAAGCCATATTACAACAAATGAAGCTTAGTGGAGGTCCATTCAGGAAGATTCATTCTCTCTCTCTCTGAGTCTCTTACAACTAATCAGCCGACTATGAGCGTTCACTCTTTCAGTTAAACCAACGGTCAGCAACCTTAACTATCAAAAGAGCTATTTTAGGCAAAAAAAAAAAAAAAAAAAAGAAATCTGTAGTCGCAAAACATTTGCAGAGAGGTAGGGGCCACACTGAGGGGGAAAACAAATCTGAGATTTTGAGAATAAAGTCATAACTTAAAGAGAAAAAAAAAAAGAACACGTTCAATTACTAATACTTTACTACCATACATATATATACCAATGTTATGACTTTATTCTCATAATACTACGATTTTTTTTCTCGTAATATTATGACTTTATTCTCGAAATCTCATATTATTATTTTTTCCTCAATGTGGCCCTAATACTCTGTCGTACCATAGACCTACAATAATGATAAATAAAAATGAAAATGTAAAACAAAAAAGAACAAAAAAAACCTTGAGTTAAACCAGCCAGATTTTGCCATGATCTCCGTGAGCCGTATCATATTATTGCTGTCAAACTTTTAAACCGTTCTCTTTGCTGCTGTCTGTTGTCATTTCAGTGCGTAATTGATGTGACCCTCCCCCCACCCTCACATCCAGCGCCCAGGGTCGCCACCATCATCAGAAGTCCCGCTACACATCACATCCATCCAGATCTTCAGGCCTTCTCTTTCATCTCTTCACCACCACCACCACTACCAGTGTCTAGACTCCATCGGGGGGATATTCCTCTACTACTCATCTCTACCCCCTAAACGATTGATGACGTCGTAATGGGGTCTAGTGGCCAAAGACTTCACATTTCTAAACATTATTATGCACCATGTCAATACATTTATTTCAAGAAGTCTCTCCTGATTGAACTGCTGCTGAACAAGTCCTTAAAGAGCAGGTTGTCGGAGCTGTGCCATTACCACCCTAAAAATACTGTATCAGGTGAAAACCAACATGGGGCTTCCATCCGGGAGAGCGCTGTTCATGTCCCATGTGAAACCAACGACGTGTTGTTTGTCTTTGTGTTCACAACGTTAAGTTTCATTTTCCCCTTTACAGACATTTTAAGCCAAACCATGACGTTTTTTTTTCCTAAACCTAAGTAAGTGGTTTTGTTGCCCAGATGTACCATTAAGCAATCATAGAGTGACGCGCTGGGCTATCCAGTGCATTAGAAAGTGACGCCACTGGGTCCTTACCAAGCGTCAGTATAGCTGGGTTTGCACCAAAAGTTCACAGGATTTTTAGTCCCTGGAACTACTTTTCCAAGAACTAAAAGGTTCCTTCAGCCCACTGTTGTCTGTGTTTCCACCACGGTCTAAAGCCCTTTGA
This sequence comes from Sebastes umbrosus, assembly GCF_015220745.1. Lineage (NCBI taxonomy): Eukaryota > Metazoa > Chordata > Actinopteri > Perciformes > Sebastidae > Sebastes > Sebastes umbrosus. Next base: position 1,729,333 of record NC_051279.1, on the reverse strand, counting down.
GGATTAAGCAAATTAGTCTGTTTGCGTATGAAAAAGTAACATGACATGGGACGAGGGCCGCTGGTGGTGGCAGGGTTCAACTCTACAGCCTGACATGGGACGAGGGCCACTGGTGGTGGCAGGGTTCAACTCTACAGCCTGACATGGGACGAGGGCCGCTGGTGGTGGCAGGGTTAATCTCTACAGCCTGACATGGGACGAGGGCCGCTGGTGGTGGCAGGGTTAATCTCTACAGCCTGACATGGGACGAGGGCCGCTGGTGGTGGCAGGGTTAATCTCTACAGCCTGACATGGGACGAAGGCCGCTGGTGGTGGCAGGGTTAATCTCTACAGCCTGACATGGGACGAAGGCCGCTGGTGGTGGCAGGGTTAATCTCTACAGCCTGACATGGGACGAGGGCCGCTGGTGGTGACAGGGTTAATCTCTACAGCCTGACATGGGACGAGGGCCGCTGGTGGTGACAGGGTTAATCTCTACAGCCTGCAGTTCAGTGTGTCTGTTTCATCTAAAAAAAAAAAAGAAACACACATTGGAAAAAAATAAACCTTAGAAAAAAATAAACGTTTTATCCCACTGCGACGATATTTACCGAAAATGAAACTAAGCGCGTGTCTCCACAGTAAATCATCTGTTGGGTGTTTGACAGTTATTTATTTGTGCTTTAGAACGTAATCGCCATGAAACAATCAGAAAATAAGAGTTTTACTCTCAGTCAAAGCACTGCTGCTCTCTCCCTCCTCTCCTTCATCCTAAAATGGTCCTAAATTGATACTAGAGTACTTCCTTGTTCATGAATGAAGCGGTACATGAGTTGAAGAAGCGGTGCTGTGTGCGTGTGTGTGTGTGTGAGTGCGTGTGTGTGTTTGTGTGTTTTACCAATCAGCAATGGTAATCCTGCAAACTGCAAAAGTACTATCCCCTGACCAGGGCCTTTTGGGGGGGGTAAAAAGACCCCATATATTGTCCCCGGAACTTAATTTAGACCCTAGTCCCTGGGGTCGAAACGTAGTGAGTTTCTCAAAAGGTTCTTAGTTCCGGGGGAAAGTTCCTGCGGTGGAAACAGGGCCTAAGTGACGAGTTGTGATGAGAACATGTTGCAAAGCTGCACCCGCCTCAAGTAGGCCTCACTTTTTCCAAAGTCGCATAACTCTATACATTATTAACAACTGTTTCACAGGCTAAGTAGTTCTCCCCATGACGAGTAAACCCAGTTTGACATGCAAATTTGGTGTAGTGCTCCTTTAGAAGAAAGTTGAAGGAGGGAGGTGGGGATTGATGGAGAGAGGTGGGTGATGTTGGCTACATGGCATCAAAACGTGTGAGTTGAAATCAAATAAGACTTCTTAAGAGTATACAGCCTTGCTAGCAGCTCTGTGAGGCTGCACTTTGGCACAGCGGCACGCTCACAATGGCAACGCTAACATCCAGATGATAACGGGTATCATTTTAAGATGGACCCATTTTGGTGAATAAATATCATATTTAATTTTCTTGGTTTGTAAATAATTAAGAGCTAAGAGAAAATACATGTGAAACCATATGAAACAGCCATTTACAAGAAAAACTAAAACAACCACACACATTATTGTCCCAAAGGTATCCTGAAATAGTGTTTTACTCATCCTGCACATTACCATGTCGTCATGTCACCGCTTCAATGTCACAAGAAATCCAACAGCGCACTGAGCATTTTATATCATTTACAGTGTAGTAGTGCTGACGGCAGTACAGATATTGTCCCTAACCAGCAGTGGAATGCCAATAGGTCTCCTCAGGCCATGGGGACAGGCCTCCAGTGAGCAGGCTGGTAATGGGCTCCCTGTTTGGAGCGGAGTGGAGCAGCCTGAGGACTTGGCCCGAGATAAGGAAGAGTAATGATCTTTGGCCGACGACTGAGCCGCGCTGTGGCCGCTTCCACTCTAGCGGTCTCATGCTGCACACCAACAAATGCACAGCACGGAGTCATCGCTCCAGTCGAGGATGTTTTCTGGAAGTCCCACTGAGCGTCTGAAGCTCAGTGTCTGGGATGTGCAGAGGAGCTCCCGGGGGAAACGAGCGCTGTCCCGGGCCCTGGCATTTGAAAATGCCGTTCTTCCTGTGTGGTTTCTGGGGGGCTTCCTGGGCCTGGCTGCAGGACCACAACAGATGGCCAAATGGACATCAACGACGCGGCCTTCTGCTGCCATCCTCATGCCACATATGCTTCATCCCGCGGCTATGACTTCCTGGAGATTGCTTTCTCACAGACCCTCACAGCCGTCACCATGGCTACACAACCCCAGTTGTGAGGAAAAGACCTCAGCATGCACAAACACACACACCCCAGTATTGAAACCGTCTTGAGGCCCTAAATCGCCTCATGCGAGGCACTCCAAAGCCACTGGGGGATATTAATGTATCACCCTAACACATACTGGTAATGCTGGACCTTCACTTTATCTTTTACATTCCCTAATTTTAAGATTTCACATGTCATGAAGCCGAATCGTTGGTACCAGATGATAAGATGCGTCTCAGTCAAGCCTCAACAAAAGCTGACTCTTGAGTGAATGGATTTCACTCTCTGGTTATGACGAGATAATCGGAGGCCTTTCCAAACACAAAGCCCAGCAGTCATCTGGTCATGCTTTGGGGAGCAATCAGGCTGCTTTGGCTGACTGATAAGCTCAGGCAAATCAGTGGAATACTTTGAAAGCAAACACGATTGATTATATTGCTATCAAATTGGCTCCGCAGAGCCTGGTAGATGAGGCAGGTGGACGAAATGGAGGAAAGTACACATGAAAGAGAACTTTGAAGAAATTAAATTACAATGACAAAGGCAGCTGTGCAGACCAGTCGTATTGGGCTTTATGCTAATTAGTAGCATTTGTAAGCTTTAAAGGACCAATGTGTAACAATTTGGGGGATCTATTGGCAGAAATGGAATATAATATTAACCCTGACCCTGGCCAGAGCTGGCCAATGCTACACTGTGATTGCCCAGTCTGCATTCGAGGGGCGGGACTAAGCAAAGGGGGCAATTGGCCAACCTTGCGTTGCATTGCAGCTGTAGTTGAGCCAGGTGCAACTCTTTTGCTGGATGACCCTGCATATTTTTGCAGGAGCCCTCTGCATCAGCACACCTGCTGTACCAATGCACCGGCCTCACTGAAATAAAGGGGATTGAGCTTTTTCACACAGTGCTTACGACGGTCTGGACAAATCTTATCCTCCATCTTTCATTCCTTTATCGACAGAGACATAAAAATATACTCAAATCATAACATGGCAAACTGCAGCCCAACAGGCAACAACAGCTGTCAGTGTGCTGCATGTGATTATCATAAAGTGTGCATGTCTGTAAAGGGGAGACTCTCCATTTTCATTCACATATTTTGAGGTCAGAGGTCAAGGGATCCCTTTGAAAATGGTCATGCCAGTTTTTCCTCGCCAAAATTTAGTGCAAGTTTGGAGCGTTTTTTAGCCTTCTATGCAAAAAGCTTGTATAAAAAGGATGGTACCAAGGGATTCTTTAGGTTTTTCTAGTTTCATATGATGCTATCTTGACTCTACCTTTGAACCGAGCCCGCCCGAAAGATTGACTGAAAAATTAGTGGCGTTAAAATTAATTTGCGTTAACGCGTTATTATGGTGTTAACTTTGACAGCCCTATCACATACAGTATGTTTGAAGAGTACCGATGACCACTTTTTAAGAAAAAAAGAAAAAAAAAAGGAAAATAACATTGGACCAGATCAAAGAGACAACACTCTGTCAAATATGCACACAGCCCAATATTGGCCTCAACATTCCTCAGGCCGTATGTCTGCAGTGACACTGCAGACATTATACCAACTGTTGCAAGGAGAAGTTTCCATGTCCTCATCTTTTATATTTCGGTCAGACACATGAGTAATTACAAAGAGACAACACAGACACAGCAGCTCATTATCTGCATTCTGTTGTTCTATCACTCCATTCTCTGGGGAGAGTAACCATGGCATCTCTATGCCCTTGCCAATACTTTGTGGAACAAACAAAGTTGTGAGGCAGAACCAGGAACTAATTTCATTAGCGGCTGCCATTTGTGACTGATTACAGGCTGTTCTCAGTGGCTGGCAAGCAGGTCCAAAGTTCTGGGAGGTTAATAACCAGTAACAATCAATTACTTAACCAATCTGATATGATCAATGGGGTTTCCAATCCGGCAGACAGCGAGATGAGTAGTGGAATACGATAAGACCTCAAACATGCTGAATGCTCTCCAGCAGCAATGAGCCGCAGCTAAACTGTTCCCAAAAGCTCGACTGTTTTACATCAGCTTAAGGGAGAAACCTCCAAAAAACAACAACACATAACATTTCTGTCTTTTTTTTTAAAACCAAGTTGCTCAAGCAAAATTGTCTAACAGAACACCACCACAATACAGCCCGATCCACGCAGGAGGAAATGGAAGTCTAATGAATAAGGAACTAAAGATGAATGAAATCTAATGGGCATATTAAGAGGAAACAGACAGAGGTTGGATCAGAGTATGTCTGCATTGACAAAAAAGAAAACAGTGCACCAGCAGCATCGTAATTAGTGTACTATCAACCATCAGTAGGCTCTCCTGTACTGCCGTGCATCTCCGACCACATCAGGACTGATTATTCTAATGATGTCTAAACCTCTGTCCGGCTATTATTCACACATCACAGAGCCTGGCCTTGTTATCTCTAACGGCAAGGCCTCTTGTCTCCCTGAATCCACAAATTAAATCCAGAAAAATGTCCTTACTAAAGGGTCTCAGTTGTCATCCAGCATTCAAGTCACTTACTCAAGCTATTAGGTGAGCTACAATGCTCATTCTCAACATCATTTCCTGATAGGAGGAAGAAAAAGTTGGATAAAAAAGGCATTCCCATTTTGTGTCATAACAGTGGAGGTGCAAAGCCGTGCTGGAGGCTACGATGTGTATTAAACCTGCAACATTAGTGTTGTACATAACAAACAACATGCTGGTGCTACAGGCAAGGCCATGGGAGATGGGTTATCTTATAGCTAACATGAATGGGCTTTCGAATTTTCATGGCAATCTGTCTGTGAGATATTTAGTGTGCGTTGTAGATATGCAACGCTCATGGAGTGTCCGAAATGGGTCCATGCTCCAGTAGGCATGAATCAGTTAATTCATTCAATTCATAAATCATGACAATTCATTAAATGTTGATGTTCTTTTTGTAAAACTCTCCCGCACATTCAAAATCAGTTTCTACTGTTGTTTTTTGATGCGTTTGTTTCCCATATGGATAATCCAATGCTATTTCTCTTTCATTGGTCGTTTTGCCTATTTGCTTGCTTGTTGAAGGTCACTGGACAACGTATCATCATACAACGTATCATCATACAACGTATCATCATACAACGGTTCGTATAATATCTTACAAAAGTTTTTTATTTTTTTCATTTTTCACGCGTTCTCCTATGAATGTCCAGCAACACAATCGATCAGTGAGCCTGTGCAACCTGTTGTTTACCAAACAACCGTACTTCAAAAGAGTTTGGTTTAAAATAAGTACGATACCTAAGTTACGTATGTGGCGTTAGTTAAGTATGTAAGTTATGTAACAAAAGTAAGGTATAATAAGTGTTGACTTGGTTTCACACAGTGTTTGTTTGACCCATCCATCCTCCACCACTTCCTCCCAATGCAGACTTTGTCATTCTTTATGTCGAGTCACCTTGAGACTTCCTCAGAGGCAGCCTGTACGTCCTGGCTCACAATTACGTAGGTTATTTACGAGTTATAGTGCATTACTTTTCATAGGTACCGACAGTGAATGAGAACAGCCTGCACTGCACTGAAATATAGTTATTTAACCCTCCTATCATGTTGAAAAGAAAAACATAGATCTATTATGTCAGCTGTCAAAGTGACCCTGATTGTTAAAATACACTAACAAACTGGCAAAGGAGGAAATAAATGTGAAATCCGTGTCTATGTACACAAATCAATACATTAAATTATGATTTAATTTCATAATAGCGCAGTGCGACTGCGCTATTATATAATGTAGAAGAGCAGGGGAAACAACCGACATGATCTCCTTCCATGTTTTCCAATGTGCAGAACAACCCGCTCTCACTCACAACACATCAAATACCGATGATTGGTCATTTTGGCATTTATATTACAGACATTTCTGTTATTTAGTTATTTATTAATTTATTTGTTTTGATAATATGCCAGTATTTGACTACCTTAATTGTTAAAGTAAGAATTATGGCCAATGATCAACTGTAGAAGGTTAACATTTTCAAAATAAAGTTATTTTCTTTGTCTTCTCTATTGAACCGAAAACATATCGAACCGTGACCCCAAAGCCGAGGTACATACCGAACCGTGAATTGTGTGTACTGTTACTTCCCTAGTAATAGTAATAGAAGTAATATGACTAAGTGACAATGACTATGTGCAGTTTGAAAAAAAGAATCTCACCTCAAGTTCACTTACTAGATTTTCTGGAGCTTTAAACTGCAATCTGACAGTCTTCCTCTGCGGATAGAGTTTGCATAGTTGTCATGGAGACACCTCTACTTAGACCCCCATACTTGGGTCATGTGATGAGAACTGAGTCATCTCCATGAGAACTGAGCAAACTCCATCTGCTGAGGAAGACCATCAGATGCGGTGAGAGCTCTAGAAAAAGACAGAGTGTGTGGCCCATGAGTTAAAATTGCAGCGGAGAACATTTCCATCACAGTTCCCAGTGCATAACATAGCTTCATTTATTTAGTTAGTTTTAAATGAAAAGTGTTGAGAAGCATTTAGTATAAAACAATATGCTCCCATCATAACATGGCAAACTGCAGCCCAACAGGCAACAACAGCTGTCAGTGTGTCAGTGTGCTGACTTGACTATGACTTGCCCCAAACTGCATGTGATTATCATAAAGTGGGCATGTCTGTAAAGGGGAGACTCGTGGGTACCCAGAGAACCCATTTACATTCACTGATCTGGAGGTCAGAGGTCAAGGGAGCCCTTTGAAAATGCCCATGCCAGTTGTTCCTCACCAAAATTTAGCATAAGTTTGGAGCGTTATTTAACCTCCTTTGTGATAAGCTGATATGACAGAGTTGGTACCGATGGATTCCATAATCTCTAGCCTGCTCCGACAATCAAAAATCACAAGTTGCGTCAATGCGTTCAAGAAATTAGTGGCATTAAAACGAATTTGCATTAACGCGTTATTATCACGCTAACTTTGACAGCCCTCATAATACTAACAAATAGGAAAGAAGTCAGATGTTCTCTTGATCTCTTACATTTCGGTGCTTCAGACATTCTCACAAAACATGGGGTATGATGCCAATTGGTCAGACCAATGTGTTTATTACTGTACATTGAATTTTGCCCCGGGTGAAAAGTACATAATGTAAACACATATACATACATTGGCGGTGGGAGAATGTTTACTGTTGCCTGTATGACGGTTGCTGGATAGTAGAGCTGCTCTTAGTGTTATGACTGCTGAAATAATCACACAGTACCAAGCAAAAGCAAACGATCAACACAGTGTGACTGTGTGCCAAAGGATGAGCGTGCATTTGTGCAAACACCACAGCAGATGGCAGTTCTGAATGGGAGCCATACGTAAACATTATTCACAAATGTGATGGAGGTCTCATGTCATGCTGACACGGCTGAGTGTCTCTGTGGAGATTTCAATACGACGCACTTCAATCCAGACCAACTGTATACACTGTCACCTCAAATGTTTTTTACTCTGATTGATGAGACAACAAGAAATGCTCCATTATTGCTGTGGTCAGGAGAATTGGGCGACCCTAAAAAGGAGTCAGAGGTTCGTAGGTGGTTGACAAACCCAGAGTACACTGTCTGCTTTTGAGGTTTAAAGTTTATTACATTGTTTGAGCAAAGCAATAAAACTGTAACACAATGCAAAGGGCATTTCCAAGTTTGCAGTTTATATTGTATAACATAATGCACACATGATCATAAGGTCCATTAGTGACAGCCACCAGGATGCACAGGTCTGCACTGTTTTCAGTTAGTAGCAAGAGCTCCAGGCTTCACTGGCTGCAGTTTTCTGGCTAAGCTTTCTGAGCCGCAAATAGCAATCCTGATTACAGGTTTCTGCATCACTCCTTTGTCTTTAGATTTTTTGTATGTGAGTCTACCTTCATATTTCAAGATTAATAGGTCAACAACAACATTAAATGCAGCAGCTAAAACAACAATATCACTCTATATTTCAGCTGCTTGGCAGTAATGTTAGCTGACCAGATGAAGGTCTCTCCATGAATCACTGCTGATCCTAGTGTTGGCTTTTCCTGCCTCAGCCTCCCGACCGCGGCCGGAGGGAACAGGGGAGACGCCTGAGTTTTGGTCGGAGACAATAACGTTTCTCGCTGCAGAGCCCCGTCACTTCACAAGACACGGGAAACCTCTGTTGGTCTGGAGGAGCTGCAGCAGTTATTTCTGCACAAACGTCCACTGAACATTCACTAGATATTCTCAGAGCTAAACTAACTCTTCTGCAGTGTGGAGTGAGCAGCATGCACGTGAGAGGTGGAGCGAGAGAGCGAGAACGAGCGCGGTGTGTGAGTGAAGGCAGGCAGAGGAGCAGAGTACAGCAGAGACTCCGGTCCTGGAGACCAAAGCTACGGTCTCTCCCGCGTCCTCTGACCGCGGCCAACACTGTTTAACAGCTTCACTAGATACTACCAAGAGGTTTTGGTGCTTCACTGGAGTTTGTGTTGGAGTCTGAGTCTGAACAGCGGAGACACACGGGAGCGCGCATGGGACACCGACCAGCAATGATTTATACATGTAAGAAGTTACAAACAGTCCCTTTAACAAAGGCAACATGCTAGCAAAAGATTGCATATTTATACATCAAGTAGTTACGGAGCAACATTAGCATTCATTTGGAATTGTGTTTCTGGCCACACAATAAATATAAGTCCAATACTCACTTCACCAACTACTGAGAAAAATACCTGTCTCCTTAGCTGCTGAATGCTTCACTATGTTCACAAGCTAGTCGTTAGCGTTCACTGAAAACAGCTGCTACTGGATGAAGGTTGATGAGAACTGAAAGACTGAACCAAAAACAGTAAAACCAAGACAATGAACTGAAAGATGCTCAAATCCTCCCTTGTTCTGAGGGGACCTGTAGAGTCGGGTCATGACTCGTCACATAAAGACTTTGTCACTGCAAGCTTTCACATCACACGTAGTCATTTGATCCGTTGGTTTTATGTAAAGATATGAATGATATAACTTGTCAACTGATAACATTAATGGCTGCATTCCATTCTGGTGTGCCAGTTCTACGGCTCTGCTATTGTGCATGTTTGCCTTGTCTTAAGTCAGATGGCTCCTCCTACAGCAGGGATATCCAATCAAATTTAAAATGTTACTGAAATGTCAACGTACATTTCCATATCATTTCAACAATATTCATCTTCAATTCTCAAAGTAGGATATTTTTAACAAACAGACACATTGAACTTGTGTGGAATACCAATATCTATCTTTACCATAAATGGAAATGAGTCCTGGTAAAATGAACTTCAAATAAAAGAAAACAAGACAGAATCTTCAGAATAAAATAAATAAAAAAGTGCCTTTTAGAAAAACTGCAAACAGAGATTTGAGCAGCTCCTTTTCATTTAAATTTACAACATTAACCACGTGTTTAAACCTGTGACCGTAATCCGGGAGAAAACATGTTTCCCTAAAAATGTAATTGAGAATGCAGATTAGTTTTATGGGAAAGTAATTGATTCAGAAGCATGAGGAGAGTTCTAAGGTTAGGTTGGGACAAGTCTGCACACTGTAGTACATGTTAGTGATTGTTAAATGGCTTCACCTACACGTCATTAAACAAACGCTGTGAGACAGAAAAACCTTTACAGTGTGACCCACTCCCCATCTCCCAAAAACCATGGTTGGGTCTAGTATAGAAATGTATTCACTCATAATGTGATACACTGAATCATCATTGAATAATCATGACAAACCAGCAGATAATCAAATAGCAACTAGAATAACAAATAGCAAGATGAAAGAAAAGTGAGAGTGGTAAGAGAGAGCGATCTGCCGTCCAGATCGACTAGATGAGCAATGAGTCACGGAGAGAACACCCACCATTCAACATCCTGTTACGTATTCTCTGGCGAACGCACCACGGAGTAACAATTCATTTCAGACATGCCAAAAGAATATGGAGAGTTCAGATTATATTAATAAACTCAAGCAAACACTCATCTGCTTTTCTAACTTTTATGAGTTATGTAATGTGTAAATGGAACATGTGATACGGTGAATCATATTTGCAACACACACGCACAGTACACCTACACTCACTACAGGCCCTTCTGTATAGATTTCAGTTTCATAGTACATATTCAGAAAACAATCATTTATTCCATTTCCTCTCTTGTAGTTTTTCTTTTGTCCTGTTGTATTCTGGATTTCATTTTTGTATTATTTCTCTACAGAAATCAGGGAAGTGAAGCCGTCTTAAAATATCTTGATTATGTATACTGTATGATAAATGTAACTTTGTCTAAATGATACAGCCAGCCAGGTCAGCAGACCCCTACATGCTACATGTACTGTACGCCACTCTTAGCAACAAATGCACCCTGCACATTTTCAACCTGATCTCATCATGTAAATATCGAGCCATTTTAGACTTTTTGTGTCATTTAACGTCATGTTGTCACCCTGAAATGGTCACGCTTATGTTTAAGTAACAAAACCACTTAATTAGGTTCAGGAAACACATCATAGTTTGGCTTAAACTAAGTAGAATCCGTATGTAAACAACGTAACATGAGTACAGAGAACCCGTCACAAGTGTCACTAACGTAACTTCAAAATAACTCAACGACACTTTGAGACACAAACACCGGTCTCCTGGTTAAAAGTCCTTTGTTTGTCTATTCAACGCAGTCTCATGGCACTTAGTGAAATAGTCACAAGACTTAATCTATTTGATTCGTGTACATAGACACAAATGTCCCCGTTTTTTTGTGAGTTTTCCTACGAATGTCCAGCAACACGTGATGCACTTGTCCAATTCCGCTCCAGTCTTTTCAAAATAAAACTACTTAGTTAGCTCAAACAAAAGATCGCGGTTTGGGTTAGAATTACTTCGATAGTGGCGTAACTAGAAAAATAAATCAACTTTGACTTCTGGTTTCATACGGGACATGAACACGAGTCTCCTGGGCGAAAGTCCTCTGTTTTTTGACCCGAATACACGAATCAATACATCTGTCTATCTATTAGCTATCGTTCTTTCCCACGTGACTGCGTCATCGGCTGTCCTCGGGATTCTCCACACACAACAGGATTCCCATCGTAAATATTGAACTTGTTTGATATTTGCAATTTGAAATCGGTGCGGCCAGGATGGACTTCTGAGCCGATCGGAGGATGTAAAAAACACTCTTAACATACCTCACGCCTGAGCATCTGGAAAGATAATCTTTAGAAGCATCAAACAAATCTGTGTTTTTCTAACAATTGTCGGGAGGAATCAGCTTGATTCTGGTGTAGTGTGAACCCGGCATTATGTGATGAATATTGGTCTCCCTCAAAGATTAAAAAGTTCAGACTGAACCCATTTCAACATGTAATTTTATGGTTATATTTTAGCCTATCTGATTTTGTCAACAGAGTAAATCATAAAAAGATACTCAATTTACATTAGGATGCTGCTCCTAAAAACATTTCAAAGACCTGAGTGGAATGGAGAATAGGAGGAAAACAAAAAGCAGGAAGCATCCATCCATCCATATGTGGCTTCCTGCCAGAAGAACAACAGATAGCTCTTATGTTAAAAGAGGAACTGGTTGTAACACACTCACTCAGCCATCCCTTCTCTCTGTCATATTTCTGCATGTCTCCAACAATATGGGCTCCTTCCAAAGACACACACTCCTCACGCACATCCTCAGGCACAACATGTTTACAGCAGATAGATTTACACACTACAAACATCTGTGCTTCCTTGTTGTGTAAAGAGAGCACCGGAGAGGCATCTTGATGGCCTCCCATCCCCCTCATCCCTGCCTCCTATCTCCTCCCCTCTCCTCCTCCTCTTCCTCCCCATGTCTCTGTGTGAGGCTGCAGCATCCGTCACTAAAGGCAGAAAAACACAGGGTGAAAAGGAGGGATTCCTCCAGCTTTACCTTTCAATGTAGGGGAGTGATGTGGGCTTTGATTCAGCTCAGATGTTGCTGCTCCTCAGCCTCGGCTAACAACATCATGTGACCGAGAACCACCTGCTCCTGCTGCCTGGTCATATGACCAGATTAAGCCCCGGCAAGGATCTCTGGGATTTGTAGTTGAGGGGATGGAAATGATGGGATTTCATTCTAAATGAGATCCTGTGTGGTGGTTAAAAAGCAGAACTGAATTACCTTAACACTAAAATATAGCTTATACCTCAGCTCTATGGACAGGATCTCAAGATATTTTAATACAATTTCATTAAATGTATGTAAATAAGTGGAGCAATGATATAAGCCTCCCTGCTCATTCTCTACCCTTGGCGTGCACCAGCCTGAACTCAAAGCGCGTCGTCGCCGCCTCACGTTTCCTGGAGAATGAAAGAGAAAAGTCAGCCCTGCAGTAGCACTGCCGAGGTTACTGGTCATGAGGTAGCGTTGTTGAGTTGAGGTCCTCTCTCATCAGATACTGCAGTGGCCCTAAGCTTCAAACTATGACGCTCTAGGTGCCCCTCTAGCGCCAGTTTTTGGACTCAGGGATGGCGTGTCAGTACACACTCCTTACACAAAGGGTATCTTTTCAAGATAAACTTCCGTCTTCAGAGGAAATTAGGTTTAGGCAACAAAACTACTTAGTTAGGGTTCAGAAAACGATGGTTGACGATAACTTGACTAAAGACTCACAGGACAAAGTGAGTCAGCGTTGATTTTTAGTTTCACACGGGACATTAAAGCTGTAGTAGGCAGGTTAGAGCAAATATGATTTTAAAAAAAGGTTAGTTTTATAAAACGGTCATCTTATATGACATTATATAACCAATCAGAGCCGAGCTGGTGCCTTGCCGTCTCTGAGCAGCTGTCAATCACTCGCCGATCAAACGGTCAAACTAGACAGCGCTGATCAAATATGAATCCAGATTCTGTTACTGTAATGTCTATTTCTAGCATAAAATGTTTTCAGAATCATCTTGTAGTGTTTAGCTGTAAAATGAGAAAGTTTGTGACACGACCGCCATGTCGAGATCAGTTAAGCACCGCCCACCAGCCGGAGCAAACTTTCTCATTTTACAGCTAAACAGTACACTACATGATGATTCTGAGAACATGTGAGGAGAGAAATAGGCATTACAGTAACAGAATATTGATTCATATTTGATCAGCGCTGCCTAGTTTGACCGTTTGGTCAGAGTTTGCGAGTGATTGACAGCTGCCTCCGTTGAATGAACAGCCAATAGGAACGCTCTCTCTCTCTGAAATGCCCGTCACGGGCTAGATTTTCTAAAGCCTGAAAACAGAGCCATGAGGAGGAGCAGAAGTCTAGTTTTCTCTCAGAACACTTGAATTACAATATGCTGAAAGATTATTATGGAATTTCTGCCCAATGATGCCAAAAACATTCTGCCTGCTGTCTGCAGGTTTAACGGTGATCTCCTGGTTGAGTCCTGTGTTTATACTACGTCAGTCGGTTTACACTGGACGCTAAAGGGTGCCTCGGTGCGTCAGTATCAGATGCCGAGAAGCAATGACCAAGCTACGATATCTGATGAGTTGGGTGAGAACTCCTATCTCGGGGTGCAGCTGTATAGCACCCTGAAAATTAGGCTTTGGGAACACTTGCCCGCTGCAACGGCACCACTCTTGCTCTCGAGCACGCCCTTCTGCATCTACATTGACAACAATGGATTTGAGGGCGCAAAAAAACACGGCATGTGAACAGCCTCTAACAGTGCAGGCAATAATAGCCCAGTAATAGTAATAAATAAGCAACACAGTATATTATGTGCATTACAAGTGTTCACACGTCTGGCTTTTTAACATTTGATGCTGTCAGTATGGTAAGCGGTGCAGTTTTGTATTTCAGTTGGTGAGCTATTCCAAATTTGAGAAGCTCTAACAGAGATGTAAGATTGTCTAAAGGAGGGATTACACAGCCTCCTCCAGAGCAGACCTTGTTCCCCAGTTGTTTGATCTGCTCTGCTTTATAAAAGCACTACAGGGGAGCCACTCAGAATCCCAAACATCAAGCAACGTCTTTTATGAGAGCACATAGGCCTATACCATGTGATTGCCTTGTGCAGTGCCTACATTGTGTGTACATGATTAACAATGCACATAATGTTTTATAATTTCATGTGATTTGAATGGTTTAATTTGTCTATTATTATGATAATTATTATTATTATCATCATTACATGTTTGCAGACAACGGAAGTGGTGTAGAGGTGCAAATGCAGAAAGTCACTCAGGCCAGGTTGGCTTCAGATCTGACCACTGGGCACAGACGCTGGAGCTTAAGACCGACAGCGAGCCAGCTGGACAGCAGGTCCGAGCCAAATCTGACCATTCTCAAATGAAAAATGCACTTTTGTACTCTGTATTGTGTTCGAAAGTTTTGTAGCTAACTCTGTCGATATAAAAGCTGGCTGCTGGAGGCCTCGTGGTCCCGTCGTAGAGTCCGTCTGTTTACCTCGTCGTCGGTATTAAAGCTAGACACTGTTATATTCATATATGTGTCTGCAGTTGTTGATTTTATAACTGTTTGAGGTGAATTCATGTGTCGAGTGAGCTAAAAAGTTAGAATACATTCCATAAGAGAGACTTCATGCCGTTTTAGAATTAAGAACATTTAGAACAGTTAAAAAGATGATTTAAATGTTTTAGAGAAAGTTAAAAATGTAATTTAGTCCTAATCACTGCGGTCCTGAAACTGAGTTGTGATGTCTGAATGTGATTGAGTTTTGTTTACATTTCAAATGTGACTCAAAACAGAGACGAGTGAAGGCGAGAGCTGCATGTGTGATGTCTTCATCCTTCTCTCTCACTATTTCCCCCGTTTAAGGGCACAACAGTAAATGGTAAATGGACTTGCATTTATACTACTCAAAGGTCGTTACACTACATGTCAGCATTAACCCGTTCACACACACATTCATGCACTGCTGGCAGAGGCTGCTAAGGGGCCAACCTGCCCATCAGGATCTAATCTAAATACTCATTCACACACCGACGGCTCAGCTTTCAGGATCAGTTTAGGGTTGGTGGGATTGAAGTCACAGCCACCCAAATCACTAATCAACACTCAACAAAGCAGATTTTTGTCTTTGGGTTTAAACTTGTGTTTAAGCCTGTTTGGTTGTAAATGTAGATATTAAAAAATGGAGCATATATGTATATACAGTACATAATAGTTTGTTTTCTGTTCCCTATTCCCTTTATTTCTGAGGGTTTTGTTTTGAAAGGTTTACACAGAAGCATCATGTTTGCTTCAACTGTGGTATTGAGATTCCCCTCAGCTCCGCGCTGCTCAGTGTTGTGCGGTTGAACCTTGCTCTGCTCTGACGGCTGCAGCTTTTTTAACCACAAACCGGGATCTCTCCGGGGGCATCGTGTCCACAGAGACATCTGCCTCGCTGACACCAAAGTGACCTTCACACCCTCCCGCTGTCTGATCAGTGTGGTGCATATGGCAAGGAAAACTGCAGAGACTGTGGCCAGCTGTCCTGTCCACAGCGAGACTGATATCTAGTAATCAAGCTGTTAACGACATCTTTTGGATCTCAGCCAGTCGCTGTCATACTGTAGGTGTGTGTGTCATGATGGACGATTCCCCTTTCTTTACTCCATCTTCACGCTGTCAGTGTGTGAAACAAGCTGCCCCATTCCGCCTTAAAAACACTTTGTGACTGTGAAGTCTGAGAGAGGCTTTGTCATTTTGTCATCAGTGTACGGTCCCTTAACCCTTGTTGCACCGCTGGATGTCTACGGACAGCAAAGGGATATTTTATGCTCCGTGGAGAGGTAATGTGATGACAACTTAATGTAGAATTTTAAATCCTGAGCTGAAATGTGTGAAGACAGTGAACAGACTGTAGACACAATAAGAGAAATACACCTTAGCTGGCCAGGAGACATATCATGTGTAGTAAGCAAGATATTGTAGGCTCATGTCTAGCTTGGGATGTTTCTCGTTTCCTTTCACCTTTATTTTTTTTACGTTTCACTTCTTGTCACTCTTTCTCTACTGTCAGCTGCTCATTAAAGGTGAAATGTGAAATAGTCGTTAAACCTTAAGGCTGGCTGACACTAAAAGATTTTTCAAATGTTAACAGATGATGAAAATGTGAGCGAGCCACACATAACGACATGTTCTGTTCAATTTAACAGTTTTGTTCCTATAGTGTGTGGAAAGCAACGATTTGGCCAAAACAGCAACAACACCACACACTAACAGATTCATTCATCAACAACAAGAGTCAAACCTCAAAAAAACAGAAACTCTGGCGATCAAACATGACTTTATTGTAAAAAACACAGCGGACGACGGGCAGGAAGAATTAGTGATGTTCGTTTTTGCACTACTTTGTACTGAACATTCATGGGGACATGTTAAATAAACACTTGTGTTGTTGCCACAAATCAACAAGTTGGTCCTCCATTTCTGAGCTCTATCTTACTTCTACTTTATGCTTCGCGTTTTTGCATTAGCTCATTAGTGTTGTTAATTGATTTCCACTAATTTATATATATAACATTTGCATAAAGCAGCATATTTGCCCACTCCCATGTTGATAGGATTATTAAATACTTGACAAATCTCTCTTTAAGGTACAAATAAAAAATGTATGTGCGATTAATTTGCAATTAAATAATTTAATCAATTGACAACCCTAATAAATTACATTTAAAAATCCAGCCGCTCTCTTTCCAGAAACAATGTCCATGTTACTCTGGATAATCACAAAACACACTGAAAACAGTTATGAATGGAAGTACTTTCTACTAAACTAATATTTATACTGTTGACCAGCCTCTAATGGGGAGAAAGGTGTGTGTGTGTGTGTGTGTGTGTGTGTGTGGAGAAAGCATTATAGATATGCTGATTTATTAGGGTTGTCATTAGGAGTGCATACTCCTCCTGGGCAACATTGTGTGTTTCTATAGGATCCAGACTAAGTAATTAGCTTTCCATGAGAACCAGCCTTACCTTGAAGTAACGACATCACATATAAAGGAATTTACACGGTTCAGTGAGCCTGAAAAGACAAACGACATTGACATTAACATCGGCATGAGGCATTTCTAAAAAAGACAGCCGAGCTGATGCAACACGCACAAACTGTACAATTTAACGTGGCAAGGAGAACAGTGTGGAGAATGGTGGCAGCATATGCCAAACACAAAGTGCATGAACAGAGAGGAGCAGCGGTGGGGAGTGGCAGCACAGACAGGAACAGACGGACATTTAACCGGACAGATGCTTCAGACATTACCGCAGATCAACACTGCACAGGACGTCCAAGGAGCTCCAAGGAGGACTGAAGGAAAGGTTCCCAATGAAATGATCCCTTCCAAATGTAAAATGAAGAGAAGACGAAGAAGAAATACTTTATTGATCCCCGAGGGGGAAATGACATTTTGTTTTCACTCTGCTCTTATTTTACACATACACACATACACACATACATACACAAACAGGACCTATACACATGTATAAATGGAGATATGTCAGAGCGAGGGGGCTGCCCATTGACAGGTATCCCAAGCAGTTGGGGGTTTGGTGACTTGCTCAAGGGAACCTCAGCAGTGGCCAAGAAGCTAATTGGCACGTCTCCAGCTACGGGCGGCTGTGGCTCAGAGGGTAGAACAGGTTGTCCACCAATCGGAAGGTTGTGGTTCGATCCCCAACTGCTCCGGGTCACATGTCGATGTGTCCTTGAGCAAGACACTTAACCCCAAATTGCTCCCGAAGGCATAGCCATCGGTGTGTGAATGAGTATTTAGATTAGATCCTGATGGGCAGGTTGGCACCTTAGTAGCCTCTGCCATCAGTGTGTGAATGGGTGAATACTGACATGTAGTGTAAAGCACTTTGAATGCAAGTGCATTTACCATTTAGCTACCAGTCCACACACTGTATTTGGTCCATGCAGGGACTTGAACTGGCGAGCCCCCCAGTCCCCAACCTAATAGGCTTCAGCAGTCTGAGTCAACCAATTGAAGTTGGTGTTCATCCTCGTAGTACTAGTAGTATGTAAGTTTATTGTGTGTCCTGGCAACAAACCTACACACAACTACCACAAAGTTACGACAGATCAGCAAGGAAACACTGCGTGTACTGTGTACCGAAAAGACTGTGACTTTGGAATACATCCACTCAAAGCCTCTCAAACGCAAATATTTTAAAACATCTTCTACTACTACTACTACCACTACTACTACTACTACTACTACTACAACTACTAAAGATCAGATGAGTGCTGCAGGAATGAGTCTTAGCTCTTCCGGTTCCCTCGTCTGGAAGTGCGTTGGGTTTTTATTTAAATGAAATCAGGTCTGTGGTTAACACAAGCTGAAGAGATTATAACGCTTTGTTCTACGATATAAAATACGTCAGTAAATATCCCACTCGTGATAATATCCAGTTTCAGAGGAAGGTGTTGATGCCCAGGTCACTGAGCCTGGGATGATGGTTGAATGCTGAACTGAAGTCGATGAACAGAATACTCTCACAGGTGTTGTTGTTGTTGTTGTTGTCCAGGTGGGACAGGGCCGATGTAGCGCTGTGGAGATGGCGTCCTCCGTACACCCATTCTAGTAGTCGGCGAATTGGAGGGATTCCAGTGTTGGTGTTCGGCAGACTGCGGGGCCAGTGAGGGAAGACGACTTGTAACCCTTGCTTACCGTCTGTAGCCAAATCCTGCTTTGTCTGTCTTTGGGAGCAGTGATGAGACAGGAAGAGAAACAGCATGAAACTGCCTCCAGATTGAATTATGCATGGCTCCATCTGCTGACAGAGGACAAGTCTGTCGGGCCTCCTCAGTGTCACCGCACACACATAGATAGATACACAGCTCACTTTACTCACGCTGATCTATAGTTCATCAGCCCACTGTGTCTATAACAAACATAATCCCTCAGGTTAACGGTGCCGTTCACTTCACTCTGCTGCTGTTGTTCATCCTCGTGAAATTGGCTGATTTAAGGGGCAAACATGAAGCGTGCATCAGTATTCCCAGCAGGACTGTTGTTCCTGAATATCCACATATAGTACATTGCACTTCTAAACCACTATGGTACTAATCAGACATTTTAGAGCTGACTGTGCCTGCTATTTGCATTATGCATTTTCTTTTTCTTTTAACAGCGTTGGGGAAGCAGGCTTGTGACTTGAGGGTTGCTGATTCGATTCCTGGAATGACAGAATGAATCTGGGTGGAGAAAGTTAAAGAGCAGCACTTGAACCTCCCTGATTACCAGATAAGAAACATGAGAAGACATGTGTTGGATGTATAGTATTGGCTGTGCTAAAAATGTGCAGCAGCAGAACGCACTCAAAAGAAATCACATGTTGACAAGAGGCCGATAATTTGGGTAATATAAAAAAAAAAATGTTTTTGGTTTCACACGGGCCATGGACAGCGATCTCCTGGGTGAAAGTCCTGTGTTTGTTTGACCCATCCATCCACCTCCTCCTTACGCTGACTTCCACCGGACTATGATTAGAACCGTATTTGTGATGCGTCAAATACAAACTTAATCCGGGAGAAAATATGTTTCCCGTTGAAATTTAACTGACAATACGGTTACAGTTACGTGTGAATGTCATTTTTAGGAGACCAGACTGAACATTAAAGGTGGGACCAAAGTGATTGTTTTGCCAGTCACAAATAAGTCTCAAGTCTTTGCACTCAAGTCCCGAGTCAACAAGTCATAATGCGCTCTTCACCAAATGTATTGCCAGTTTAACAACTGGCGCCCAGTGACATCAGACATAACGTTAGTTCTTTATATCTCCTGCACCTTCATTGGATGCTGTCGGATTTATTCAATCAAAGTGGATCTGGGGAATAAAGTGGAAGATAATCAAATGCAAGTCCCAATAATATTAATAATAATAACTTTTGCTCATTACTTCTGATTTTTCCAAAAAAGGCAAAACGGCAAGAAAAACAACTTAAATAAACAAACTAAAACACAAAGATGTAACAATGAGTTATACAATAAGACATAAATTAAAAAATAAAAAAAGGATAAAAAATAGATTTGATATAAAGCTCTGGACAGAAAGTGTCCTCGCATGCAGACATGCTTTGAAACTACAATTGTGTCTTGTAAAGGCTGATAGCATGCCAACGCTCTGTATTTAACATGCTCACAGTTATTTACAGTGTGCGGCTCTCAGCTGCTTTTCATGTCTGCGTTATAGCAGCTCATGCACGGTTTGCCGTGTGATTGTGCGTGCTGCAGACGGCCGGGCGGTGTGACGGCTGTGTGCTCCGGTCCTCCTACCCAGATGGTAGCGAGTGGAGAAATCACTCAAACAGTAATCATCCTGGAGACACCTGGAGAACCAGAGCAAGAGCGAAGACAGGAAATGTAAACCGAGCGCTAAGTGAACCACTCAGTCAGCCTAATAAGGACCCGAATTATCGTGTGAATGAAGGGCGCGCTCGCCGTCCCTCCCACTCTGCAGAATGAAGGCTATAAAGTAAAAAGGTTCCACAGTGTTGATTATAGAACTGCATCAAACCACAGCAATGTCATTTGATGGACCTAACACATTTCCTACTCTATTTAATGATAGCTGTCTAGTGCTGCACGCAATTTAGTGTGAATACAGGCACAGTCAATTTGTATCCATCATTAAAATGACTGTGTCCTTGTTTGAGCACATGTATACTTCATATTTAATGCAGCTAGAATGGAACAATGTCAGTCTTCACACAGGGCATTCAGAAGGTATGCAGACCCCTTTACTTTTTCACATTTTATTATAATAACAATAATAATAATAATAAATCCGACTTATATAGCACTTTTCAGGAACTCAAAGGCGCTCAACAATATAGACGGGAAGCGGTGTGAGACAAACAGCAGACAAACGACACACACAGGCGCACACTTGTACATACACACGGACAAATGGGTAAGGGTGGGGGGGCCTTATGCTGAAATAATCTACATTTAATTTAAATAAATTGAATGCCACATAATGAAAAATCAGGACTTTAGACATTTTTGCTAATTTATAAAAAGAAAAAAATGAAATCACACTGACATATAGACCCTTAACTCAGTTCTTAGTTGAAGCACCTTTGGCAACGACTACAGCCTCGAGTCTTCTTGGGTATGACGTGACATACTCTCTGCAGATCCTCTTCAGTTCTGTCAGGTTGGAGCTCCATCTGGCCACTCAGCCATAAAGCCAGATCGGTGGAGTGTTGCAGTGATGGTCGTCCTTCTGAAAGTCTCTCTTATCTCCACGCAGGATCTCCGGAGCTCAGCCAAAGTGAACACAAATAACTTATATTGCTAAGAAGTGAAAGGTCATTCCAATACAACATCAACGTCCAGCAGCAGAGCTACGCTTCCACCAGATTGGACTGAAAGCAACTACCGAATATCAGTAAAATGTCCACCTACAAAGTGCCGTACAAAAGTAAAACTAAATTATTTCTATTCTATTGTCATATTTAATGTCTTTTCCGAATATCTTTACCGTCAAATATTATAAATAGGCATACTATTATAACTACTAGTAAATAAGTATATTTATGTGTTAAACGTTTTTTTTTCCCGGCTGCTTCCCAGAGTGTGGTCACAAGTTGATCCGGCTGCCTTCTGTTTGTAAGAGCAACTGCTGACTGTATGTCGTGTGTGTCTCATGCAACATCTGCAACGCTGCACCGCGGTCATAGTGACACACTGCTACAGTCTCCAGTCTTTTTTGTATTTTCCCACAATGTTACGAGTCCAAGTCCCGTAAAAAAAATGTTTTTTATGTACTTGAAAAGAGCTGAAGAGCGGACACGTTTCCTCAAAGAAGACTCCAAAAGCTGATAAATTAAGTGTGAGATGTAAAATTGGTGGAGTGGCCCCTTTAAGTGAACAGAGGGTGTGGCACACAGGGAGGGGAGACATTTCAGCAGATGTTAACAGTTTTAATTCACAACTGCACTCACACACTCATTTAACACAAATGTACAACTTGGACGGCGTGCCTCTGTTCCGCCAGGTCTCCGCGGCGCACCAGGTCCAGCTGCTGCCAACTTAAAGTCAAACACATTTCTTTTTCCGCTCTCCAGTCCACGACACCACGTGGCCAGCTCCTTCCTCTGTCTGTGTCTGTGTGTGTGTGTGTGTACGCTACTGAATTTAAAGGGAGAGTATGATTAGACAATGCGCCCCAGCTGTGTCAATCAACTCACCTGGTACTGCTCTCATGAGCCTTCACCACACCTGTCTCTCCTGCAGCTGAACACCAACCATGCCCACCTCCACAGTCTCATTTATATAACTTTACATCAGGTCTGGGTGATAATTCACTGTTATGTTTTACCATCATTCCATATAATCAAGACTGAATTATTACATGGAGATGTGATTCAAAGTTCTGGACGGTGAATTGTCCCAGTAGGTTGCCTGTCCTGTCCCTGTTTCTTCTCTGACTGATACACTATATGACAATGCTCCTCCATCTGCTCTTTTCATTTTATTCTCATGACATTGTGCCTTTATTAGAGAGTAGAGAGTGACAGGTGGAGGGAAACAGATACAAAAGAACATGTTCTTCACTGTATAGTTCATTTCCGTGGTAGGATGGCATGTCATCTCTTGTTTTTTGGGGAGGAGGTGAAGGTCGGATAGGAGGTGCGGCTGCTTCCTGTCCCGCTCAGACAACGGGGATAACGAGGGGGAGACGACTCCATTACTGTTCTCCCCTCTTCTCAAGGTCTCCTCTGGTCTGGAGCATAACGGCAGGCAGCAAATCGATACACAAAACACAGGAATCCTGGCAAGACGAATGGACCGCAAACAAGGACGTGAAGTGGGAAATGGATTTTTAAGTCACCCTGCGAAGCATTTGCAAGTGGCATTTAACAGGAGGAGCGAGTGAGAGATAAGTCTCAGCTGGTAAAGTCCTGGATGTATTGTGACGTCATGAGAGGTAAACAAGCAACGCTGGATTAACAGACTTGGTAATATTTCTCCAGCAGCACTTACTTTAGGTTAAAAATCAGGAAATAGATCATTTACATACTTTTTGCACTTTTTTTGCATACTGTTTTTAGTAGCTCTATATAATGTCTCTATGACATTCTACTCTCTGTTTTCATTGCTAACAACTGGAAGAGCCACTAACCAAAGCTTCACATAAGTCCAACAGGGCAGCAACACAATTAGACCCAACCAACCTGTCTCCAACAAAGGAACTATTTTAACAGGATTATCTAAACCAGAATATTTTGGAAGTGAAAACTAAAGCGATTACAACAAACTCAAAGTCACCATAGCTCCACTTTCAGGAGTGGTTAAAGATACTGTCATAGAGTGCTCCAGGGATGATGTATTATTGTAGACCAACCAGGAAGTTAGCATCGCTCTGGTTCCCTCGACAAAAACCCAATGGGATTTTTCCATTGGGTTTTGGATTATTGCAGAAAGTAGACTCTGTGGCTCTGTTGATTTTTGAAGTGGGAATGCAATCGGCAGAAATAAAAAGGAAACGTTAGGCTATAAACAAACTACACCACTGTTGGGACCTCAACAGATCTTTGGAACAAAGAGCGGCCTGTAAGGCCAGGAGCTTTAACAGAGGCCTACATGGAAAAGGAAAAAGCCTGAACAAAGAAATCTCTCACCTGGGTGCGAGATTTCACTTGAATTCAAATCCTGGTCTCCCATTGGATGACTCCACTGGAACTCTGGAGAAGTTTCCTGTGACACGCCCATATTCTTTCCTTAACCTGACTATAGTGGTTTTGTTGTATAAACCTAGCGCAGAGGTCAGCAACCTGCGGCTCTTCAGCTCCTCTCCAGTGGCTCCCTGTGGAGTTTTAAAAATGGAAATGAATAACTGCTTTTGTTTAAATTTTCATTTTTATTTATCATTGTTGTAGGTCTATGGTACGACGGTACAACGGAGTATAAGGGCCACATAGAGGGAAAAAATAAATCTGAGATTTAGAGAATAGAGTCATAATATTGCGAGAATAAAGTCATAATATGATAAAGTAGTAATTTTTACTTGTTACTTTCTTTTTTTCTCGTAAAGTTATGACTTTATTCTGTAAATCTCAGATGTTTTTTCCCTCAATGTGGCCCTAATACTCCATAGTACATTGTCTCTTTGGCCCTCACTGCCTTAGACTTATATACTATATACTTAGACTATAAACTGTGTTACCTTCATCACAATGATCAAATGTTTTGCGGCTCCAGACAGATTGATTATTATTCCCAGTTAGATGCGGGTCATGTAAACAGCATATTCCGTTTGGATATTCTGCATTAGGTCTTATTCTGAATGTAGCATTTTCTGATTACGACATGTGGGATATGCTGATATTATTCAGGTTTTAGGAGCATTCTTTGGACTTCGGAATATACTGTATATAATCACAATTGTTGTTTTTACTGCAGTTTGTGACACGCGGCCTCTTGCCTGTTTACGGCCGGCTCTGTGCGTTGAACACAAACAAACTAGCCCGTCAGGGCTTTATGGAAAACAGGCTCCAAACGCAGGTAAGGATGAGGAGGCAGCAGGCAAGAGTTCAATGATTTAATAACAATAAAATTACACAGAATAAAAATGCAGCTGGTCCAACAGGCAGATAACAAAACGTTAATCCACAAAGTAAAGTCTTTTTTTTTTAATAAGGGGCAAAAAACTGGATATTTTGACACCACACGCATACGAGCCGCAGCAGTTCAACGTACAGGTAGAGGTAGGCGTCGTTAACACATCTGAAAAGCAATACTTCTATGTTTTCTACATCATTCAATGGCATACCAAAACACCACACAGTGGTTTATAATACGATCACACAGGATTTAACATCTTAGGTTATCACCAGTTCAGTTAAACTGCAGTGTGCTGAGAGGCTGAGATGTGACTAAACGGAGCCATGCAGATCAACTGAGTGTAGAATCATCTGAAATACAGCTGCTTGGATTACACTGGGCTCACGCTGTTCATATTAGCATTTTTGCTCAAAGCTGTATCCACTTTCCTAATTATGGGGTTCCACTCTGTGTGTGCAAATATGTACACTGTATATAGACTGTGTGCCTACAAGTGTGTGTGTGCTGTACATTTCAAAATTGGAATCACATAATCTGTTTTGCCAGATTGCCTCTGCTGACTGCTCGGTTGTGCTGTGATGTCAGGGCTCTATTTTTATGTTGGTGTGATGTTACATCTGAGAACTGGTATTTTCCTGAGGTTATTTCCTCCACCGTGCTGGTTTTAGGTTTTGGGGTCTTGGTGACTCGCCGCGTGCCCCCAGTGGGAGGAGAGGCGAGGCCAGTGGCGCGCTGCAATCTGTGTGCCAAAGACAGTGTGTCTCATATGGCCCGCTGCCTGTCACTTTATTTGGTGAAGGCACACAACAAACCTCTGAAATCACACAGACCACATTTGTTTATGTTTTGTTTGTCTTCAAACTTTCATTGTACATTTATAACCAGCTAACCGTTCTACAGTTTCTACTAGTGTGTGTTGGACACAAATTAAAACTCTCTCAGGACTCTCCCTTCCTGACAGTCCTCCACCAGTGTCTCCATCCAAACAAATCAGGAACAGGTTATATCCCTGATATCCCAAAGTATTTATGCTGCCTTTCCCTGACCTGGTCAAACAGTTTGGTCCACCAACTCCATCAAATAGTGGTCAATAGATGCCAAGCATACAGTTTATTGAGAATCAAATGAACAGCTTAGCACAGCGGTCAGCAACCTGCGTCTCTTCGGCTCCTCTCCAGTGGCTCGCTGTGGATTTATAAACATGGAAATGAATAACTGCTTTTTGTTTACATTTTCATTTTTATTTATCATTGCTGTAGGTCTAATGTACAACGGTACGACGGAGTATTAGACTAAAGTCAAAGGTTTACGAGAAAAAAAGTCGTAGTATTATTAGAATAAAGTCATAATATCATAAAGTAGTAATTTGAAGTGTTATTTTCTTTTTTTCTCGTAAAGTTATGACTTTATTCTCGTTATATTCTGACTTTATTCTGGAAATCTCAGATGTTTTTTTCCTCAATGTGGCCCTAATACTCCGTAGTACATTAGCTTTTTGGCTTTTTTGTTTTTGTTTTTTGCCTAACATGGCTCTTTTGATGGTAAAGGCTGCCGACGCCTGGC
Source organism: Sebastes umbrosus (assembly GCF_015220745.1). Taxonomy (NCBI): domain Eukaryota; kingdom Metazoa; phylum Chordata; class Actinopteri; order Perciformes; family Sebastidae; genus Sebastes; species Sebastes umbrosus. Next base: position 1,702,949 of record NC_051279.1, on the reverse strand, counting down.
TTAGGAGGAGTAGGAACAAACATGTTGAACCATGAAAAATCTAAATTTTGCCAGAATAGAGCCAACTTGAAGCCAAATGACTCAAAACTTCACAGACCTCCTTGCTATTGTGGTACAAACACATGTCTAGTTTGGAGCAAAGACTTCACTAGCGGTCATGCAGTTTGGCCTTTGAGCTATCAAATCAGATATTTGAAGACGATCCACACAGTAAACTTTGTGAGAATGAGGTGTACGGCCTTGGCAGGTAGGCTACTTCTGTTTGTGTCCGCATGACAAATGTAAGTCTAATATGAACACTTCTTTTAGCTCTTGTTTTATCACCAACGCCGGAGGGAAATCTGTCTTTTTAGTTGGTAAGTGTTCCACTATGTTCACCAGCTAGATGCTAACTTCATCTGTGTGCCATGCGTTGCTGTGTAGGTAGTGTACAGTGGGTTTGTCAAGTTACATATAGTCAGTTTATAATAATAGTGCAGCTTTAGGGATATGGTGGAGGACTTTCTCGGTCTTTGTCAAATATTTAGTTTTGGGCTGACAGAACCTCCCGGAGCCAGCGCTGCTCAGAGACGTTAGAGGAAGAGTCAGCTTTACTTTGCTCCCTTTGTTTAACTCAGAAGTCTCTTCTCTAAAACAGCAGGCAACATGACGTTCACATTTAACTTATTTATTATTAGCGTGCTTCTCATGCGTGAAACACCCATAAAGATTTAATTTTATTACATTTAACAAAAGATGGAAAACAAGGAGCTCGTTAATTATTAATAAAGACAGAGTTCCCTATTTAAAACAATCCAAAGCACCAGCACCTCCACAATAAAACACACAGACAAAAGCACTTATACACACATGCATGCACACGTTCACCTTATTATCCACTACATCCCCCCCCACACACACACACACACACACGCACACACACACACACACACACACACACACACACACACACACACACACACACACACAGCTCCTCCTGTCCCTGGACCTCATCCATTATCACACACCTACAGGAACACAGTTAGTAGTGCTCTTATCCTGGCTCTGTCTGCTCCAAACTATCTCTACAGGATGGCCGGCCCGACCCCCAAGTGTTGGTCCTCACACACACACACACACACACACACACACACACACACACTGATCCCTTAAGCTGTACAATCAGGTAAATCACAGTGTCACTGCTGGCACGCTGGCGCCCCGACCACTGCAGACTAAAACCTTTGCATTTTTAAAATTCTTTTAATTAATGTCATCTAATTTCCTCCTGTCCAGTTATTTAATGGTGTCAGCATTCTTTAGAGAAATTACAAAGTACTCGCCCAGTCGGACGATTCTGCAGGACACAATTTATGTCCACTACCCGATGTTCTAGTGCCAGTGCAGGAAGTAGCATTTATGATATGCGAGATGTAACGGCGTAGAGGATACAGCAGTGGGTACAATCGTTTTATTTTGTTGTAGGTGGTTCATAATGGCTTTTTAAAGTATTCAATGATGAGGACGATCTTTTCCTAACTTAAACCTAGTTTAAATGGACTGTTTGTAAGAATCAGACATTGCTTGTTAACAGCGACACCTTTGCTCGCTCTACATAGACATGAACGAGCATCACTCAAAACAGTGAGGAGACACACGTCAGCTAAAAGCACAATATCACTCTATATTTCAGCTGCTTGGCAGTAATGTTAGCTGACCAGACCAAGGTCTCTCCATGAATCAATGCTGATCCTAGTGTTGGCTTTTCCTGCCTCAGCCTCCCGACCGCGGCCAGAGGGAACTGGGGAGACGCCGGAGTTTTGGTCGGAGACGCTAACGTTTCTCGCTGCGGAGCCCGGTCACTTCACAAGACACAGGAAACCGGACCAGACCAACGCAGTTGTCATTTCACTTTCTATTTTTGCTGTGAACCGCGTGGCACACGGAACAAAATAGGCGAGACCTTGAACCTCTAGAAGAGAAGCAGCTGACACACAGCCGCGCCTTAGCCTTAGTCGCGTTGCTCACGTGGGCTGTGTGGTTGCTATGGGCGCTGAAATAAAAAAGCAAGAGGTTCCGCGCCGTGCACGCACAGGCATTGTGGACTTGTGGCCATCTGTTCGCCCATGGGCATGTTGGTCTGTGATCAGGCGCATTGCTGTCTTGAGGCAACAGAATGCAATTCCATCATCGACCAACAAAAACTAGAGTCAATGGTGCAGTATTTTCCGGCTATTTAAAGGGCGCATTATTCAGATATTAAGATGCGTCTATATAAGCAGGTTCACAAGGTGTGTACACTCTGCTCGTTACAGGGACACGCAGCAGCGCCCCTCTTCCTCAGATTTCCTTCAATGAACAGCGACAATTAGGAAACAGAGTGTCTTTCTAATCAGTAAGCACAATATGAAACACAGCAATATAAGACAACTCGAGGGCTGTACCAAATAGCTGGAAGCTTCGAAGCTTCATTCATAACGTTGACATTCAAATTCTAAATCAACATCGAATGCTGTACAGCTTTTTTCTTTTTGCATGTCTAGTCATTCTGTTTAAATCCGGTTTTGCTACACAGTTGCAGGAGACCAGGCTACTCTAATATGTATTTGTATTATACTAGATAGATTAGATTCCGGTGGTGGTTGCGTACGATTGTTTCAGACTCGTGTGATCCAAACTTTTCCAATGACTCCAGAGAGTTGTTAAGTCAATTTTTATTGGAAAAAGAAAAATTCTCAAACTGTTTTTATCTAACGAAATAGTCTGCTTCAATCCATATTTGTTGGCGTTTAGCCTTTCAAAAACAACATTTTCACTGTGGTCAAAAAACAAATTACCATTTAAATAGCAATGCGCCCGGTGCAGAAACACCTGGCTCTTAATGGGAATGGGAGATGACTCTCTGATTGGTTCAATTTATGTTACGCCCGAAACACACCTATGATTAAATAAGAGACTAAATACACCCTTAATGCGCTATAGATCATTTAAACAGGGCCCTAAGAGGCTGTTTTTTTAAGCATGGATGTATTATAGAACTGGCTCGCAGACCCCAAGATGGTACCTATTCAGTCCAATGACTATTGCTCGCCCATGCGGCCCACTGAATATGTGCACTAGTGTTAATCCCATTATGCCTCTGGCCCAGCCGGGCCAAGTGAATGAGCGAACCACCCTCTGGATCTGGCGACTGCTACTCTGTTATCACAGTTTAATGATCAGCGCTTGTGCTAGCGACTGTTCTGATAGAGCTGATGTGAACAGGAGTAAAGTGAGCTTTTGTGATGGGCTATAACTTTGCCACAGTGAGACAGTTTAAGCCATAAAATAAATTAATACGGACGGCTGTTGCGAAAGGATGATAGGCTTGGCGAATTTCAGTCATGGGTGCCAAAGGATGAGACACTGCTGGCACACGCAGATCATATAAACTATCACATATAAGGTAAATGACTTACGGAATTGAAATAACCTGAAGAAAACTGTTACTGTTCAATCCTGAGATACAACAAGAACGTGTGTAGCATTTCTGTTCACAGTGGTGAAGTCATTCAGAAAATAAAAGACTTTACTGGGCTTCGAAAGTATTTTACAAAGATTAAATCCCATAGCTTAAAAAAATATACTGCACAAAGTAACGGACTCAGCATGTGACTTAAATGTCACAAAATTATATATATATATATATATATATATAAAAAAAATTTCAAACTTTTTTTTCAGACATTTTTTTCAAACTTTTTTTTCTTTTTTACCTTTTTCAGACATTGTTTAGACTTTTGTTTTCCAAAATTTTTCCAACATTTTTTTTCAAACTTCTTTTTCAGACATTTTTTTTTTTTTTTTTTTTTTTTTTTTTTTTACCTTTTTCAGACATTGTTTAGACTTTTGTTTTCCAACATTTGTCAAACTTTTTTTTTCAAACTTTTCTTCATACATTTTTCAGACTTTTTTTTCAGACATTTTTTTTCAGATCTTTTTTTGTCCGACATTTTTCAGATCTTATTTTTCAGACATTTTTTTTTTTTTTACCTTTTTCAGACATTGTTTAGACTTTTGTTTTCCAACATTTTTCCAACATTTTTTTTCAAACTTTTTTTCAGACTTTTTTCGGACTTTTTTTTCAGACTTTTTTTCAGACTTTTTTTTTTTTTACCTTTTTCAGACATTGTTTAGACTTTTGTTTTACAACATTTGTCAAACTTTTTTTTTCAAAAAAACATTTCAGACATTTTTCGGACTTTTTTTTTCAGATCTTTTTTTGTCCGACATTTTTCAGATCTTATTTTTCAGACATTTTTTTTTTTTTTTTACCTTTTTCAGACATGGTTTAGACTTTTGTTTTCCAACATTTTTCCAACATTTTTTTTCAAACTTTTTTTCAGACTTTTTTCAGACTTTTTTTCAGACATTTTTTTTTTTTTTACCTTTTTCAGACATTGTTCAGACTTTTGTTTTACAACATTTGTCAAACTTTTTTTTTCAATAAAAACATTTCAGCCATTTTTCTGACTTTTTTTTTTTTTTTTTTCAGACTTTTTTCAGATCTTTTTTTGTCCGACATTTTTCAGATCTTTTTTTTCAGACTTTTTTTTCAGACATTTTTCAGATCTATTTTATCAGATTTTTTTTTCAGACATTTTTTTTTTTTTTTTTACCTTTTTCAGACATTGTTTAGACTTTTGTTTTCCAAAATTTTTCCAACATTTTTTTCAAACTTTTTTCAGATTTTTTTCAGACATTTTTTTCTTTTCTTTTTTTTTTTTTACCTTTTTCAGACATTGTTTAGACTTTTGTTTTCCAACATTTGTCAAACTTTTTTTTTCAAACTTTTTTTCAGACATTTTTCAGACTTTTTTTTTTTTTTTTTTTTTTTTTTTACCTTTTTCAGACATTGTTTAGACTTTTGTTTTACAACATTTGTCAAACTTTTTTTTTCATAAAAACATTTCAGACATTTTTCGGACTTTTTTTTTCAAACTTTTTTTTCAGACATTTTTCGGACTTTTTTTTTTTTTTTTTTCAGACTTTTTTCAGATCTTTTTTTCAGATCTTTTTTTGTCTGATTTGATACGATACTTAGACCATTACACGGTTTTAAACGTAAACATTCAAAATGTGTCCCAGTTTATTTCCTGTTGCAGTGTATTTAAATAACATCAGCTGACGGGAAGTAAACATGGACCCAAACTGTTACCTAACAATGCAATTCTGTTGAAATTCCATTGAAATGCACTAAAACGGAGTGTTTCAGACAGAGGGTGAATACAGGTATATTCAGGCAGACAGTATGAGGAAAATAAAGTTTTTTTAACATTACAGCATGTAAACATGTTCTAGTAGAAACACAAAATACAAGTATGAACCTGAAAATGAGCACGATATGGGACCTTTAAATTACAGGGTTGGTCTGTTATTTTAATTACTTCATTTTGTTGTCTCCTCATCTCTTCTTCTACAATGGTTTAATGGCACTGACTGGACAATTAGCGCCAAAGAACGTATATTGATAAGAAGTGAAAGTCAATTGTTTGTTCCATCGCAGCAGCAGAGCTACGCCTCCACCATTTATGTCTGAAAGCGACAGTAAAACATCCCACTTACAAAGTGCCATACAAAAGTAAAACTAAATTTTGATTCTATTATTTATGGTCAGTTGTGAGGGGTCGGAGTCAGCCTGAGCCGCTGAGTCGTTTTGGGTCGGACTCGGGCTCATTTAACTTCTCTCCTTTCATTGTGTCCGTATACACTCTGTGCCACTCTGAGCACACATAGGTGCGTGGGTGAAATAATACATCATGAGCAACATATTAATTACATTATATTACTTTTTTTTAGTTTTTGAGACGTTTGAGACTTATTTTTAGTTTATTAAATGACGCTGAATATTATCTAATTTAAATATGTGCAAACAGCACAGGACCACCGAGACACTATTTGCTTGGCAGCTCAGAAGCCGTGCGATCCTTTGGTGAATTCACCCCTCGGTGTCTTAATGCCCCTAAGTGTGTTTTCTCTTCTTCAAGAGATGGTGAAAATTGCTAACACAGTAGAAGTGGCTAGTCTGTTGTTCCTTCGCTAATACTGATGCCAACAAAAAAATGAATCATGCAGAAGCCAGATCTTTAGATTTTGTCTTAAAGATGATAAAAAGATGCATCATTGTAGCCTGGAGCCAGACTGCACAAGCTGCAGCCACAGCGGTGCTAATGAATGGCGTCTGCAGCCACGTCGCCCTGCGAGAGTCGTTTCCTAAACAGCACTGTCAGGGGTTAACAAATGGATGTTGGATGACACAGCAGAGGAAAATGTCTCACCTCCAAATAACTGTCATCCTGGTTCATGCAGTGAGCTCTAACAGGATCCGACGATGTATTAGCAGGTTAGACAAGCGGTACGGGGGTGCACATCAAACGCTCAGAGGATAGCTTAGAGGTGATTTCAACACTTTAAAAGATTCATTGGGATTGGCCTCAGGCTAACATCATAGTTTCACTATTAAAACTCCATATGAAACCATTACATTTCTAAATACATACTGTACTGTACTGTATCCTCATTTAACTTTAATGGAGTGGTATGTACTTACTTACCATTGAAAGATTGCACGAAAATAGCGTGCAACATAAATATATGCTATTTGTAAACCTGACATTATATGAGTGACACTAAAACATGTCTCTGACCACATTTGAGGAAAGAAATAGGGGTTTGCAGTAACAGAATATTGATTCATATTTGATCTCATTCATATTTTCATCTTGGGTCCGAAATATGCAGCTATAAAGAGATCTGTTCAGGTTTTAATAAATTTTCTTTTAGGAGTTTTGAGGCTATTTTATAAATCGGGAAGAGTCTTGTGCCTTGTCCACACTGGGAACGTCAGGAGCGCAGGCGGCTGCATCCCCACGCCAAAATTTTGCGCAAGTTTGGAGCGTTATTTAACTTCCTTCCTGACAAGCTAGTACGGTTGGTACCAGTGGATTCCTTAGGTTTTCTAATTTCATATCTTCACTCTAGCTTTAAAGCTGAGCTCGCTACAACATTAAAATTGCAAGTTGTGTTAACGGGTTAAAGAAATTAGTGGCATTAAAACAAATTTGTGTCAACACATTATTATCATGTTAACTTTGACAGCCCTATCTATGAACAACACGTCACTTCAAAATAACTCAACAACCTTTGTTTGGTCTTCTTCTGTGGGTTCTGCTTTTTCTTGAAGTTGGGTAGGTCTACTCAGTTCTCTGTGGAGAGAATGAAGTTCTGCTCATCCTGCTACACTTTTTAGATCTATGCAAGTGTGCAATTAAACAACAGGTTCTCACTCCCAACTCATCAAATACCGCCGCTTAGTCAGTGCCCCTCGGCACCGGAGACCAACGCATGGGGTACCCCTCTAGTGTTACTTTTGGACGGAGCGGGGACGGTGTGTCAATATACTGTACGTTCGTTACATGCATAGTGTCCTTTCAAAATAAACTTTCGTTTTCACAGGATGTTAGTTAGGGTTAGGAAACGGTCGTGGTTGACGTTAACTTCACTGACTAGCGACTCATGTGACTCACGGGACTGTTGTTACGGATGAGTTATGTGACTAAAGACTGACACGGCAAAATAAGTCGATGTTTGGTTTCACACGGGACACAAACAGCGGTCTCCTGGTTTAAAGTCCTGTGTTTGTTGTACCCATCCACCTTTACTCCCACCATTCTCTCACTTTTTATTCTTCCCCACTAGTTCTGAGCTTAGTACAGTATATCCACGTGGATGTGTTTACATCGCGGTCAGTACAGACTATGTGGCGCACAAATGACATGCCAAAAGCAAGAACGGTGTTGTTTTTGCACGCAAAAATGACTTGTGAATTACCGGTGATTCATAAACACCATTTAGTGCGACCGGTCCGTCTCTTTTCGCCTCTTTTTTCGCCGTTATATAGATTAAATTGACTTGACTTCTCTTGGATGTACATTTAAACTTTTAGCCTTGTACAGCAGTTCTACACATGTCCATACATTTAGTAGTTATCTATACTGTGTGTGTGTGTGCGCTGCTCTGGAGGCCAGTATTGAGCGCCACCTCAGCTCCTCTATGGCCTTGATGAAATATAAAGCAGGAGTGTTTTCCCCGAATCAGCATGCTAGTAATTGCATGCGACAGAAATGGATTTCCTGTCACTCCTGGGCTTTATGAAGAGGGCTGAGCCACTCTTTTTTTCTCACAACATGTGTTTTGATTTTCAGCATCGCAAAAGGTGATAAATTAGCAGATACTTTTTATCGGCCGTCGACTCAGACGTGACATAATCGATCACTGCTCCAGAATAAGACACAGTCCATGAGAGGGAATTCTGTCCTCCAATGCTTCTTTTGTTTTGTTTCCAGGTGTAGTTTTTTTCCACGAGGTTGGTCAGCTGTATTAAGCCAAGACACATGAATCGACCAGAGGAATCTTGCTGCCATAATTTATTCCCATTTAAGTAATCAAAGTGGAATAAATTGCTGATTTGACGAGTGCTCGTCTTGGCATTAGAATCTGATGAGAGAAGCATTTATAAAAAATACATTAAAAAAAAGATTATGGAAAGGAAAAAAAAAAAGTGCTGCCCTGCATCAGTTTGGTTCCGCCAGAAAATGTTTTTTTTGTAAATCATAAAACAACATTTCATATTCAGGCCTTATTTCATGTTTGTAAAGACAAGAGGAGGAGGGGAAATGAAGCGGAAACTCTGAGGGACGAGAACGTGCGAGTGATCTCTGCCTGCATGCACAGTATTCTTCCAGCTAACTTATTTCATGCCGTTCACACACTCAGCCTTGCATGACCGGTCCTTTGGAGGGTCACTTAGTGAACCGTGACTCATTGGTCCTTCCAGAGCAGCTGGGCTGGCTTGGATTGGATTGGATCGGAATGAATTGGATTGGTTTCAGGGTGGAGGAGGCCATCAGTGCTCTCTGAAGATCTGGAGCTGCTAGTTTTCAGCAACTGATATCGTTTTAAAACGTATGTGCAATAATGATGATCACAGATTATTTAAATACGCCATACCAAATGAACCAGCAGTGGAATTATTCACAAATATTCCCTTAAGGAAACCCTCATTAAAGGGACTGTTAGTAACTTCTTACACGTATAAATCAATCCGGGTCGGTGTCCCATGCACGCTCGTGTGTGGCTACGCTGTTCAGACTCAGACTCCAACACAAAGTTATATCTAGTGAATCGCGGTGTCTCCCTCCAGCCGCGGTCGGGAGGCTGGGGCAGGAAAGTTAAACAGTGTTGGACACGGACGGAGGACTGCCTTCACTCACACACCGCGCTCGTTCTCGCTCTTTCGCTCAACCTCACGTGCACGTTTAGCTCTGAGAATATCTAGTGAATGTTCAGTGGACGTTTGTGCAGAAATAACTGCTGCAGCTCCTCCAGACCAACAGAGGTTTCCCGTGTCTTGTGAAGTGACGGGGCTCCGCAGAGAGAAACGTTATCGTCTCCGACCAAAACTCCGGCGTCTCCCCTGTTCCCTCCGGCCGCGGTCGGGAGGCTGAGGCAGGAAAAGCCAACACTAGGATCAGCATTGATTCATGCAGCTAACATTACTGCCAAGCAGCTGAAATATAGAGTGATATTGTGCTTTTAGCTGACGTGTGTCTCCTCACTGTGTTGAGCGATGCTCGTTCATGTCTATTAGAGCGAGCACAAGCAAGTCAGCCCGACGCTGACTTTCGTTGACTTAACGGCCACAGGTGTCGCTGTTAAGAAGCATTTCTGATTGCTGGCCACCGTATAGCAATCCTACACTCTTGGCACATGGGAGGCTTCAGTTGGTTGCAATCTCAACCTCGATACCGCCAGATCCTGCACACTGCTCCTTTAAACCTGCATTTATTCTTTTGACCACTCGTGCATAGGTATCAAGATGCAGAGGACCACTGCCCAAGCGTCGGTAATTGACGCCCTGGGAGTGAGACCAGGCTGAGGTGTGAGAAATGCAACAAGTGCAAAGTTGATATAGCCACGCATCCAGCAGACACAGAGCAACATTATAGCATTCATCTGGAGTCATGTCTCTGGTCACCTGATGAGTGTAAGTCCGATATTCATTAACCTCTCTTCTGTTTTTGGTCTCTCCTGAGAAGAATATCTGGCTCTTTAGCTGCTAAATGCTCCACCATGCTCACCAGCTAGTTGCTAACTGTCTGCCTGCTGTTTGCTGCTGGATAAGGTCGTGTAGACTAATACGTTTTGGGTTTTTTTTTCCAGTAAATGGATTATTATTGTTACAAGAATTGTAATCCACAATAGACAGGCTTCTCAGGCTGTGTTTGCATTGCCGTGAATGGGAAAGATTGGAGGTGTCATGCAGTTGTTTCTTTTAATAAAAGACAAAGACATCATTTGACTAATTAAATGTTACCAGTAATGGTCAACGAAGCTGAGCCAGGAATCAAAACTATTCTCTCCTCCACATGCTGTTTTCCAAATTAGCACCACAATGTTTAATTTTGTAAAAAGTAGAAGTCAATTTTACTTTATAAACTTTATTAAGTTTGTCTATGGGAGAATTAAAAATCAAATTAAAGCTATTTAAAAATGTACAGACTGGCAGGCAGGTTTGACAGCGGGTTCATGATTTTTACTGTACATTCAACCAGAATGTATTCTTCATGTCAGAATGACAAATAAATGTATGTTTTTCAGTTTGGGTCCCTTGATAAGATAATGTTAGTGTTTTGGACAGACACCACACACACACACACACACACACGCATTGTAATCAGTCGATAAGCTCTGCGTATCATCCACTGAGCATTTCCTATAAGTGCCGTGTGAGTATGTGTGTGGATATGTTATCTCGCATTGACGTGATGTTTGCAATTCACAACGCCTCTCTGATATTCAGCACTGCCTTCAGCTATCACAACTATTTGTGATGCTGCCGAGCGTAAACACCACTTGACCCGGGTGTGACCCTAAATTGATGCAGGAGTGGACATGCCTGAGTGAATGCGATGGTTCTGTAATAACTGCTTTTAAGATGGCTGCAACATTACATCAACATAAAAGGGAAGGTTTTAAGTGTGGCAGCTTTCTGCTGCCAGCCTCATTAAGAGGGGAACATCAAACACTCCGCTGGGAGATAATCCCAGCCAGTTTTCAGTGCTGCGGCTTTCGGCAATAATCAAAGAATACAGGTAGATGCAGAATAAGTTAATCCTGCAGATTAGTGGGAGTGCATAAAAATGAAGGAAGAGGATGGGAACAGAAAAAGGAAGAAAAACACTTCAGAATGCGCCGGATCAGAAAAAAAAAAGAAAAGGCAGTGGGCTTGAAGACAAGAGAGGGGAGGAGAGGAGAGGAGAGGAGAGGGGAGGGGAGGGGAGGGGAGGAGAGGAGAGGGTTTCCTGCTGTTAGAGCAGTGCCTCCTGTCAGGTACAGCTGCCCAGATCAATACCACAGTAATCCATACCTCGATACACAACTCAATACTCTACTCATTTGGCATCAGTACCTATTAAAACGTATTGATTACGTAATGTTTAATGCAGTCACAAAGATCTCCCAAATGCACTTTCTGCATTTAAACAGCTTCATGTTTGTGTTATTGAACAGACCCCCAGTGACACAAGAATCCCACAAGCCCACAGCACAGGCTTCCTCCTTTAGACTGCTTTTGTAATCATTGCAGTCAGAAAGAGATCAATCCCAGTAGTAACATCACAGCCTGGATGGATAACAAATACAATGCTATAAAGTGTGTCACTGTTTTGGGTTCGCCATGAACACAGGCTACAATTTGTTTTCCTCTGTGAGATCTGAATCATGAAGGTTTATATAAAGTCTACCAACTGTCTGTCATATCATCACATCATATGTTATATGTATATATATATTTATATATATATATTAGTTTATCAGTCAAAGCAACCACCTCATCACCGAATAAGATTGAATAACCAAGAAGAAGAAAAATGTTTAGAGTTTCTGCCGTGTAATGAGTTTGGACTTCCTAGACCATTCATGACGAACGGGTACAACTCATGGAGCACGGACGAAGGAGAGTAAGACTCTTAGTCGAAGGACCTGAACTCTAAGATCAAACCTATCGAAGGAGTTGCGTGGATTTAAAGTTGGATGTCCCTGCATGGGTTGAGCGATGTAGTCATTGTATAAGAAGGAAATACCGTTCCAAGAGGACGGGAAGTGTTGCCAAAGATTCATTTCCGTTTTGCATGCGTAATCCAGGATGACTCTACCTGCAGTTTTGGTTAGGAGGTTGGGCAGGAAAGGTTTCCCATGAGGGATTAACCATATGGTCTAATAGAGGTGGTCAAGAAGGGCTAGAAACTGGGTCAAGAAACAGCCCTGCAGGATTCACAGAGCAACAGAGTTTAGCAATTACCACGAAACTTTCTTTTGGTCTTCCTCTGTGGGTTCTGAAGGGCTTTTTCTTGAGGTTTGGGAGGTTTACTCAGTTCTCTGCGGAGAGAATGAGGTTCTGCTCATCCTGCTACACTTTTTAGATCTATGCATGTGTGCAATTAAACAACACGTTCTTACTCCCAACACATCAAATACCGCCGCTTAGTCAATGCCGCTTGGCGTCGGAGACCAACGCACGGGGTACCCCTCTAGTGTTACTTTTGGACGGAGCAGGGTAAGTGCTAGTTTCGCGGCTGCTCAGCATTATTTTTACAGAATTATCTTGTTCCTAGTTTTTTATCTTGTGTTTGTCCACTAATGCTTGTTTCCTGTTCCCAGGATCTTCGTTTCCTGCCTGCCTGCCTTGCTCAACCCCAGCCTCCACATTCCCTCAGCCCATTCACAATTCCTGCTTCTGCAATAAAGCCTTTTTGTTCCACTGCAACTCCGCTATCTGTGTTTGCATTTTGGGTCCAAAACCTTACTGTTCGTAACAAACATGACTACTTAGTTAGGACGGGCTGCTTTGTCTCAGCCAGCAGATGCGTTTTCTAAGATACATGGCATGCTAAGCTAAACAGTTAGACTACAAACAGGCAGCTTTAGTTTTAGCTTGTTTGTAACAATTCGCTATTAACCGAGCTAGCGTGCAAACATAGCGCCGGTGGATGAGAGACTGTGTACAGAGCAGATTGAAATATCGATTTTCTACATGTTTACATCATGTTTATGATTGTTGAACTGGAATATTGATAAAGTATAGTCTTTTTACTCACAAAGGTTTGTTGCAACTTACAGTAACAATCGTAGTTATCGTCAACTGGAGTAATCTCTGTGTCCACTTCACTGTCTCCACCGCTCTGCTGTTTGCTGACTTTGATGTGTGTTGCTACAGCGTGAAAAGAAAAAAGCACAAATAACGTCAGAGCTTATTAATACTACAGTCTTTAATTTAGCACCGGTGCCCGTTAGGTATGGGCTGGGTCCAGATGGACTTGCCGTTCAGTACTGATGCAGACACATGCACATTATTACATTATTGCAATACAAATCAATATTATATTATTATACATTGTATTATATTATCCGCCTTATGGTAATATTTATGTTCATTTGAGAACAGTTAAATGTAATAACAGAAGTTTTTTTTATTATCATGAGATGAAAACATATATTTCATGGACTTAAAACTTAAAGCGTCAGTAGGCGAGATCGGAGCAAATATGATTAAGAAAGAGTTATTTTTATAAAACCGTCGCTATATCCTGACAGTAGTATATGAAAAATCAAGTGCCTCTGTGTCCTCCGGTGCTCCTAACGGCATCTGCAAGATTTCACAGACCGGAGGAAAACAAGCAGTAAGAGCTGATCTGAAGTCTGCTGTCCATCTGCCGTCTCTGAGAGCCGGCTGTCAATCACTCTGAACTCCGACCAAACGGTCAAACTAGGCAGCGCTGATCAAATACGAATCAATATTCTGTTACGTTAATGTCTATTTCTCTCCTCAGATGTTCTCAGAATCATCTTGTAGTGCACGGTTTAGCTGTAAAATGAGAAATTTGTGACGCCGCCGCCGCCATTGTGAAATCTGTTGAAGGAACGCCAAGTTCCGGTACAAACGAGTCTCCCCTTTACAGACATGCTCACTTTATGATAATCAATTCTCGAGTGGTAAAAAAACAAATGGTAACAGTTAGCATCAAATCTGTGTAACAAATGGAATCAACCCCAAAATATTCTGCAACAACTTATGGGACATACTGTACGTGAGCATGGGAATGGCCATCATATACAGTAATTCCATCCTAATGTTCTGTTCAGAGGGGTGACACACCAGGATCAAGGAAGAGCAGTAGAAACGGATGGGGCCATATAAACCTAGAGCAGGTTGTGAGCCGATAGACCCGGCAGCAGCCACGGGGACCAGGTGCAGACGAGCCTGAGGAGGCAGCTCTGTTTACAAGCTGAGTGGATGTGTGACAGCTTCCCAAATGATCACGAGATTAGCTGAACAGTTGGCATGTGCCTTAGCAGCTCTCTAGTATTGACTTTATTGTACTGTTTTGTTTTATTGCTTTAATACCTATCATCATCTCTCTCTGGCAGCGCTTCTGAAATACGACCGTGTTTTCCTCAGGAGGCTCAGGTCATCTGAAGTCAGCAGACCTCCCTTTACATGCTTTCTAGCAACATATTTTGGCAAGTTTTTTTTTTCTTTATATGTTGTTGTCTGCTGTTGAGGTGGCATTATTACAGCTGTGGATAGGAACAGTATCAATAAGTTGATCAAGAAGGCCGGATCTGTTATTGGCCTGACTCCAGGTTCTCTGGAGACCATCACAGAGCAGAGAACCAGACGGAGGCTTAGGAGTGTTCTGACGATCTTCCTCCTGTTGCCAAAATGCTCTACTGAAAGATTCAGGGTGTTCTTTGTTCCTTAATGAACAACGTTGATACAATGTCCCTTCCACTTCATTCATGCAGTGTATGTGGCAATTACTTATGCTGTTATTGTCTAGCAAACCAGTTCACCCTTTGATGATTAAACCTGCAGTAGGCAGAATATTTTTGGCATCATTGGGCAAAGAATTCCATAATAACCTTTCAGCATATTGTAGTTCAAATGTTCTGAGAGAAAACTAGACTTCTGCTCCTCCTCACGGCTCTGTTTTCAGGCTTTAAAATCGAGCCCATGACGGGAGACTTTGACCAATCACAGGTCATTTCAGAGAGAGAGAGTGTTCCTATTGGCTGTTCATTCAACGGAGGCAGCTGTCAATCACTCACGAACTCTAATCAAACGGTCACACTAGGCAGCGCTGGGCTTTAGGGTTAGTTTGCAAGTGATTGACAGCTGCTCAGAGACGGCAAGGCTCCAGCTCGGCTCTGATTGGTTGTTTTCCTCCGGTCTGTGAAATCTTGCAGATGCCGTTAGGAGCACTGGAGGACACCGGAGGACACCTGGATTTTTTCTCAAATTACCTGTCTCATGCTCTATTGTCAGGATATAGTGACCGTTTTATAAAGATAACTTCTTTTTTAATCACATTTGCTCCATTTCTTCCCTCTGCAGCCTTATTAAAGTTCATCCTATCCTATCTCCCTGGGGTCTGTAGAGATAATGCCAGCCCTGTCTCCTAAAAATTATGTTCCCATACAACAAAACTGCATAGTGAATTATGTTTCCAAGGAGATCGTTATTTTGTCGTGGATTACGTTTGTTTTTGATTAAAAACATCTCTAATGATAATCCACGGACGTCTGTGTAGGAAGGAGGCCAGGGTGGTGGAAGGATGGGTCAAACAAACACAGGACTTTCGCCCAGAAGACCGCTGTTCATGTCACATTTCGAAACTAAAAGTCAATGTCCGTAGGTAGCTTAAATAACGTAACAAATGCAGTCATTTTAAGCCAAACCTTGAGGACTTTTTCGAAACCTAACCAATTAGTTTTGTTAACGTTATCCATGTGTTTAAAACTGTTTAAAACTGAGACTGTAATACGGGGGGAAATATGTTTCCCTCCAAACATAATTGACTTAGTTGTATGAGAATGTAATTCTAGGGGACAGGGTTGATAATGCACTATCCAGACCCTGCCACATCTCACTTACCTGTCACCAATCTCCTCAGACACCTTGATAGTCTTAACTGTTTCCACTACTAATTAACCCCCAGTTTATAATGCAGCCAGCCTGCATTCATCCTTTGCCGGATTGTCAGTGTTGCTGATCATTGTGTTTGGCCATTTCTGCCTGGTATCTGTGCCGGTGTATTGGCATCCTGCCTACTTTTCCAGTTCTATTTGCCTGTTTGCACTGCCCCTATGTAGCTGTCTGTAAGCCTGTATTTGACCAGTTAACTTCCTGCCAAGTCTCTGCTAAGTCTGTGTCTGATTTGGATCCATAGCCTGCTTACCTGAACTGTGACAGATCTGGGAGCACTCACTTTGCACACAGTCTAGCTCCAGGAGGAAATTGCTAGCCGAGCACTGGCAAACGTGAATTATACCTGCCAGCAACTGTTTTTTTTTTTGTTTATTTAACACAAGCTGGACAGAAAATGAGACACTGGTTTTAAAAATCATATTAATGGAGATATTTATTTACTAACAGAAGCCCAGAGTTTGTGGAACCATTTGTGAGTGTAAATCTTGTGAGTGCTGGACGGCATGCTGCAGAACTTTAGAAGATATGTGTTTTAAGGACCTTGGAGGTGGAGTAATGAGTGCCTTTTTTCCATTTATAATTAGGCTACAAGTGTCCTACCTCTGACCTCTGTGCTAACCAAACACATTCCACACGGAACAGGAGGAAGGATTTCAGTAACCGATAGCTCTCTTAAAGTACACATTGCATGTGAATATTTTAATTAGAAAGACTTGGCAATAAAAAATCTGCATACATCCTTTAATCTGATTCAGAGTAATAAATAATCCAGGATTCTTAAAGGGACTGTTTGTAACTTCTTCCACGTATAAATCAATCTGGGACGATGTCCTATGCGCGCTCGCGTGTGGCTACCCTGTTCAGACTCAAATGTGTGATGTCATTGGGTGTAAAGTGTGGAACGGCTGTGTTCTCGATGACACTAGAGTATATGGGGACATTTTCTGTTTCACAACTGAGAACACTACAATAGAATAAAACTCATTTGGGTATTAAAAAAAGAAAACAAAATCAGTGTCCCATTGGAGCAGGTCCAGACTTTATACCATATACGTCATCCCCAGTTTGAGACTTTGTTTGTTACAGAAGTTACGTCACAAACGTACGGTAAAATAAGTCAATGTTGACTTTTGGTTGGTTTTGTTTGACCCATCCATCCACTGACATCCACCACTGGGCGGTTTGAAGGAGGTCCATGGTTGAGTCTACTCCTCTGATCTGCAGGGAGGAAGATATCAAGTAGGGTACAGCTGTAGGAGTCAGCTGACTGACAAACTCAGCATATGACAAGAGGAGGGTGGAAATAAACAGGCTGTACTCTGCAGTTAATTCTGACCTCTGAGCGCTCTCTATCTACACCAAATACATGAAAATGGGCTTTCTACAGCTCACCTAATACTTACTTTGTTTGCCTTCTGCTGCCTTCTGCTGAGATTGAGCACTGACAGGCACCAGCAAATGCCTCCGAATCTGAAATCCTGTGTCTCTTTAGCTCTGGCTTTCCAAGCCAAGGGGGCGGTTAGGGTAGCATTTTTTTATTATTATTATTATTTTATGCTAATACTGATATTTTGGATTTTTATGCCTATATTTTCTGTCTTTGAATGTGACCATTTTCATGCTCAAAATGTTTCTAAAAATTGTATTCTTGTGAGAAGAGAAAGACCCTCGTTGAAAAAATACTTTCATCTCAATAGATAAAAGAATCCTCACTGAGAATGATTGTTGCTCAGATTTCTGATATCAAAATGATGGTGATGAAAACATATTCACACAGCTGGATCTGAAGGAACAATGCATTGTATCTGTTACGACAGGGCAGTGAGAAGCACCTACAAGTGGAAGGTAACATCGCAAATTTGTACAACCACCTGAAACATATGAAAAATAATAAAATATGATGAACCAAGGCCAGGAAAACTCTATTGGAATCCCTATCGCCAATCGCTCAAACATCCATCCATCCATCCATCCATCCATCCTTAGGGGAGGGGGCTTAAAAAGTATATAGAGGACGCAACTCGGACAGAGTTAGCCAAATACAGCTTGCAATGAATGTTTTTAACAGAACCGGGACAATCATGGGAGAAAATGGTGATTGAAACCTGAGTGGTGGACAATGTGGACCGTTCCATATCTTAAATCAAAGGTCAATAGGAGCATACCGACATGTCTTTAATTTGTCAGCTCTTGAGTTTTGATTAGGGAAACCTTAACATGTACAGTACATGCACGATTTAATACATAGAAGTGACTCAGAGGCATGCACAAGCAGGACCATGCATATAATCCAGGGTCTTGTGGCGGAGAGCAGGCACCTTGAAATGAGAGCGAATTCCCATCCACCCCCGGGAGACCTTCAAAGCACCTTGGAGAATTATCATCTATTCTAAAGCGGTGTTGCAGTATCCAGACTTCAAGCAGACACTGATGAAAAAAATGTAGCAGTAATAATCAAAAGAGGCAAAGCTCTCAAGGACATAAACTGCCCACCTAATGTGACCCAGCAGGCGTGGTGACGGAGAGCGGAATGCAGGAACTGGCCATACCAGTCCAAACTATTTGTTCTTGTTCTTAATTCACATTAAAACATGCACTGAAAACTGGTATAAGAGCCTTGAGAAGTAATACATCAGAACGGCACATAAGGGTACTGCGCAAAAAGTCAAGGCCGCGCCCCCGATTGGGGGAAAGAAATCCTGAAGATCTCATAGACTTCAATGCAATTTGACGTATGTTTGGATTGCAATTTTGACAAGTTCGTATGCATTCATCTCTTCTTATACAAACGTCTTATAATGAATCTTTCCTTCACGATACCTCAATAGCCAGCCAACACAGCAGCTCTTCAGCATAGCTTTATTACTATTACTGGTTTGTTTAAAGTAGAAGTTTTGAGAGTTTTGTTTCTACTTCGTCTCTTTACTCTTTACCGTCTATGAGGGACGCAGGATTGTTTTCCCCCCGAAAGGGGGCGTGGTCAGAGAGCCTACTCTGGATGATGTATTGCCAGTCTGATGTATACTGAGGCTCTGCCTTACAGAGAGCCCGGTGTTAAAACCTCAGAGTCATTCATTACTGCAGCTGATTTTGTCTGAACTGTTTCTTTTATTATTAAACTACCACAGGGCAAACCTGGGGTCATATATATTCCACATTGCATAGATAGTGGGAGTAATGGGGGGGAGGCCCAGCAGCTAATTCTTGACCTTTCATCTGGGACAAAAATAGTGCTTTAATTCATGTATCTCAATGGCTGGATTTGAATGGAATATATTTTTTCCAATATTTATGCTCGGTGGAGTATTCATGTGAATGTGTTGATCCCCTGTTCTTCCATCAGGCCACAATGTCTACTCTAACACAAATCATTTAATGAGCAGACTTTCTTAAAATCACAAAACACATTCGGGATCCCCTGAGGATGAAAATGTTTTGTTTTGTCCCACTCTCAGGACAACATGTTAATGTACATATCATATCTCATAATTCATTGTAACAACCAGATTGTCATTGAATGCATGGAGCTTGTTCGTGCTCCAGAGGATGAAACATCTGCTACTATGAGGAGCTTTCATTCATTTGTTGATTTTGGCGGTGCCTGTGGACAAATCCATTATTTTCTGAGCATCAGAATCCCTTTAGAAAACCTCCTATTTTACTGCAGCAGAGTCTGGCTGACAGTCTGCCCCCACTCAGTCCTGGTTCTGGTTCTCCCGTGCCTGCTTTCCCTCCAGCGGGCCCAGCAGCAATACGGCCTGAGGCCTCCAGCAGCGTGGTGTCGGTGTTGGCTCCCAGCAGAGCAGCGAGGCAAAGCTCTGCTCCCGGCTGGAGAGGGAACCGGATCTGGGTCTATCCACGGCGGCCTGGTCGCTGCCGAAGGCCCTGCTAGCTGAAAGAGTTTCTGGTGAACCTGTATGATTTCATCTGATTTCACACGGAATCCGACCTAATGGCAACGACAAGCATTAAAGGGACTGTTTGTAAGAATCAGAAATGTCTTGTTAACAGCGACACCTGTGTCCGTTAAGTCAACTAAAGTCAGCGTCCTGTTGCTGGCGCTTGTGCTCGCTCTACATAGACATGAACGAGCATCGATCAAAACAGTGAGGCGACACACGTCAGCTAAAAGCACAATATCACTCTATATTTCAGCTGCTTGGCAGTAATGTTAGCTGACCAGACGAAGGTCTCTCCATGAATCACTGCTGATCCTAGTGTTGGCTTTTCCTGCCTCAGCCTCCCGACCGCGGACGGAGGGAACAGGGGAGACGCCGGAGTTTTGGTCGGAGATGATAACGTTTCTCTCTGCGGAGCCCCGTCACTTCACAAGACACGGGAAACCTCTGTTGGTCTGGAGGAGCTGCAGCAGTTATTTCTGCACAAACGTCCACTGTACATTCACTAGATATTCTCAGAGCTAAACTAACTCTTCTGCAGTGTGGAGTGAGCAGCATGCACGTGAGAGGTGGAGCGAAAGTGCGAGAACGAGCGCGGTGTGTGAGTGAAGGCAGGCAGAGGAGCAGAGACTCCGGTCCTGGAGACCAAAGCTGCGGTCTCCCCCGCGTCCTCCGACCGCGGCCGACACTGTTTAACAGACGGGCTTCACTAGATACAACCAAGAGGTTTTGGTGCTTCACTGTAGTTTGTTCTGGAGTCTGAGTCTAAACAGCGTAACCACACGCGAGCGTGCATGGGACACCGACCTGCAATGATTTATACGTGTAAGAAGTTACAAACAGTCCCTTTAAATAAATCTTGCACCACTCTCTGGACTCTGGACATATTTTCAATTCCCCTACTTGGAAAGCTTTACAAATATTTACACAATGCTTCCATATTATATGATGAAATGAAATATGCATTGTCTATAGTGGCCACTTGAGCTAGACGTTTAGCTTTGTAACATGTTCAGAGCTGCATTGTATGCCATGCACGTTTAGTGTAGGCGTCGCACACGTAACACTGCATGGAAACCTTAATATCAGACAAAGTAATGTAGAGGGAAGCAGCTTCAGGCCAATTTTTCACCCATTTTCCCATTTCACACACAAACTCTAAAATGACAACATTGCAGATATCTTGTGTTTTTTATCTTGGTTGATGCTATCATGTTGATGGAATTATTAACCTTTATAGGGATGGTAGCACCAAGAGGCGGCGGCCAACGCATCCTTGCAGTTGTATCTATGTATAGGCCTGCCCTCATTCAGTGCATGAGTGCAAATACGCGGAGTCGCAGTCTTTCCACACACACATATACTGCTACAATCACATTATTCACTGTATGCTCCATAAGCTGACACATATTCACATCTCTGCTGGCGCCCCTTTCTTCCTCTCTCAGCAGAAACATGGCTGGGGGATGAGATGTGAGCAGCGATGATTTCTCTGGCTCGGATGGTCCCAGCCTCCCCCGCACTGTTAACACCCCAGCCACAGTGGAAGTGGACCGGGGCCAGATCCCAGCTCAGCACACTGGGCTCGACAAGGCCCGCGAATGTATCCAGGCGCCGAGGATCAATGCATCACTTTAAATAAGCCTTGTACAAAAGACGGCCTTTTAAAAATAGCACCGTGTGATGTGTGATTAAAGACACGGTGAATGTAGCTGCATCCAAATTTAAAAGGTTATTAGGATTGTGTAAGTGTAAGGTTTGGACAATTTGGCATATATTAGGCGGGGACAAAAGCTAATTTATGAATAGCTACTGAGCAGACTCATGAAGAAATCCTCACAATGAGAGAAGCCGCCTTTCCCTGAGTCCTTTAGATAAAAGCAGCTAAAAAGGTCACACTCAAATCGGGGTTTAATGTCCCTGACAGTGTTATCCAGCATGAGCTGTACAAATTCAAATGACATGGGGCTGCATCCAGAGATTAGATAGCAACTAACAAACAATTAAGGCAAAAACAGAAAAATCAGGAAGATTACATGTGTACACAGTGGATGATGGGCCAGCCTGGTTCACAGAGAGGCATTTCTCTGTATATAGTTCACATGCATTTATTAAATCCCACAGGACACTTGACCAGGGGCACATCTCAGAGATGACAAGGCCGAGCCGCGAGAGCTACAATGTGTTCAGGTAAGGTAGAAGCCCCGAGCTTTCTCTGCCTTTCTGCATAAATGCTGCAGAGAAACGGCCAGTGTGAGGTGGGTGGATAGTCTGTGGCCTTATTAAATATTTAATTACACATTTAGAGTCTTTTGGCCACGTGCTGAATTAGTCATGTCTGATAATGGTGTGCAGTGCAGATGACAGGGCTCTGCAGTCTCCAGAGCCCTGCAGCACAACTTGCTTGTCCACATTACCAAGTAGAAAAGAGAAATTCAAATGTGTTCGTTTTTGTACTAAAAAAAAGAATAACTGACCAGAAATGAACCTGAAAGTTGAGTGTGATTCTATCAGCGTTTAAAGGGGACATATCATGCTCATTTCTGGGTTCATACTTGTATTTTGGGTTTCTACTAGAACATGTTTACATTATTTTTCTGATCCTGTCTGTATGAATATTCCTGTATTTACCCATGTAAAGGTGCCTTATTTCACAGTTTGTAGGTTGGCAGGCACTCCAGATACCCACATGGATGAGCACAAGCACTGAAAAAGTGAGTTTCTCATGATATGTTCCCTTAACACTCCGACCACTATTCTGTCTTCCAGAGGTTGTTGCGGGAGTTTTCAAGCTAGAGTGAATATACTGGTATCATATGAAACTAGAAAAAAACACAGAATCCATTGGTACTAACTAATACAATACGTTATTATGCATATATATATGTTTATGAGGGATTATTGATCATTTTCATCAATTCTTGAGAGGTAAAATATTTTTAAATTTAGCGTAAAATCTTAGTAACAAATGGTATCAGCCCCAAAATGGCGGCAACATAATAGAGCATGTGAATGACCATCACAAACTTATAATCATGCTTTACACTCTTAAACACTTTCACAATTTATTTTAATTGATTAACTCATTTATTAATTAATATTTATTTCTTATTCATGACTAGAACAACTTGACATACAGCGCCGAGCTGCACCTCAAATTAATCTTCAGGTTCCACTTCTATGTGACATCTACTGCTGACTTTTTATCACCCCCCTCCACCTGAACATCCCCCACCCCTACCCCTCTAAAAAAAGAGGGCGGAATGGTAAGGGGTTAAAGGAAATATGCTTGTTTGCTGCAAAACCTGTTCCCAAAAGAAAATCAATATCAATTTCATCTGTGTGTGTCGGGTGCAGAGATAGCTCCAGGATGTGTTTAACCTGTTGGAGTCTAGCTCAACAGCTGTAGGCAGGCAGAACTGCTAAGTCTTGCTCTGTCAGAAGCTAACATTGTGCCTCACAACAACTCAAAAGCTGTTTTAGTCGCATAATGATGTATTGTTATCAAGAAAGAGTCACCAATCCATTCAAGAGTTTTGTCAACTGCAGAGTTAAGACCAGTGTTCAAACCAGGCAGCCTCATAATATTTATGTAGAACTCCAACGTGTGTCAACGTGGGACAATCGGTGTCCTTTATGTATTGAAGCGGAACGTTAAGGTGTGAGAGTTGAGATGGTGGTTCTAATGTGGCTACAATCACACTTCCAACTTTCATGCTGGAGACTTTGAGTCCATGTCTCATCACAGACTAACAATGGTAATCTTGGCATTTTAGCAGTTGCCACAATCTTTCCCTGAAGTTAACCTGAGGTTTAACAGCAGTCCCACCGTAGTCATCGTGTTCACGTTCTTTCATTCAAGGTGATGGTGAGATGGTGGCGGTTATGGCGAGCAGAAGGTTGGCAGTAAAGGTGGCTTCACTAGGTGTGTGTTACAACTTGCTCAACAATCAACAACAATCTCCACCAGCATCAGAATCTTGAAAGAGAAAACACAATCATATGGTATCTACCATAGCCTCTGTAGCCCAGATGTGTAGTAACTAGGGCTGTCATCGATTCAAATATTTAATCGCGATTAATTGCATCATTGTCCATACTTAATCGCAAATTAATCCCACATTTGTCAAGTATTTAATACTCTTATCAACATGGGAGTGGGAAAATATATTTGCTTTATGCAAATGTATGTATATATTCAGGTCTTAGGTAAAGGGACCCCTTTAAAAATGGCCATGCCAGTTTTTTCCTCGCCAAAATCTAGCGTTAGTTTGGAGCGTTATTTAACCTCCTTTGCGACAAGCTAGTATGACATGGTTGGTACCAATGGATTCATCAGGTTTTTATAGTTTCATATGATACCAGAATCTGTACTAACTAAACTAGCTTTAAAACTGAGCCCGCTACAACCTAAAAATCGCAAGTTGCGTTAATGGGTTAAAGACATTCTCGGCATTAAAACAAATTTGCGTTAACGCGTTATTATCATATTCAGTAGTTATACTTTGCGGAAGCGAATATCAGCTACAATGTAGCCCACAACGTAACTGTTACAGTCGTTGGAAACATAGATATACAGGTTGGAAAGCTCACCGGTGACATATGTTGGTAAAAACGTTAACGTATAAAACAGCAGGTCTGAGATCTGTGTTCTTTACCCTCAGGCTTCCAACTATCACAAGGTAATGTTACCTACCAACATTACGCGCGGGGTACCAGGGACGGCGTGTCTGTATACGCTCGTTACATGCATAGTGTCCTTTCAAAATAAACTTCCGTTTTCACAGGAAGTTAGGTTTAGGCAACACAACCACTTAGGGTTAGGAAATTGTCGTGGTTGACCTTAACTTCACTGACTAACGACTCACGGAGCTGACGATAGTAACGACTCGCGTGACTCACTTGACTGACGATAGCGATGAGTCATGTAACTAACGACTGACGTGACAAAATAAGTCAACGTTAGTTTTAGTTTCACTCGGGACACAAACACCGGCCTCCTGATTGAAAGTCTTGTGTTCTCCAGAACAGTTTCAGTGCTCCTTGTCATAGATTATCTGAGACTAAACACACACCTTTTATATTTAGGTATTATCTTCGGTGACATTGCGCCCCCTGGGATCTGTGGTGCCCGGGTGGTAATGGAGATTTGTTCATAAGCATTCAAAAACACAAAAAACAAATAAAACCTGAGACACTTTCAACCTTAGTGTGAACACAGCCTATGAAATGTGGAACCTCATCCATCCACAGAAGCAAAACACTGCCGCATCACCACAATGAGGTCATAAAGTCATGTCACAACATGAAGCATGTTGGCAATTAAAGCCAATGGGCCCAAAATTACAACTTAATTTTCTCTGCAAAAATAGAAAGACAGGAATGATTTACTTTTGTGCTACTTTAAATGATGTTGAATAGCACATACTCATTCATGCCAAGCATTAATGAATTCCTGGAAACGAAGCAATCGTTAATTCCTCCGTGTCAGTGTGAGGCATTAGGAGACGGGGTGCTTCTTTTTAAATGCTCTTTTATTAGTTCAGCTGCTAACACAGCTGCTTTCCCCCTCATACTCATCCCTGTGCGCTCCCTGTGCTCTTGGACTCTAGCTGAACATAATTCCAACACAAAGAGCCTCAGAAAATGCACTCTCAGCCTCCTGTAAATGCAATTCATGACGAGGCTGCATAAGACTTTGATTGTGCCAGAAATTTGATTGCTTCATGGGTGCAGCAAAAAAAAAAGGGGATGTTGGCAAGCATTTCAGGATACATCGTGGTATATTCTGCAGCTTGTAGTATGTATGCAAACATGATCAGACATCACCATTCTCAAGAAAAAGGTTTGGAGGCTTCAGTCATCCAGTTCAACACCAGCATGAAATATTCACATGTGAAACAGCTTGCTCATACGTACCTCTGACGACACTGTTTGCTAAGTGGCCTTGAGATGGATTTTTGTGTGTACGCGTCCTTGTGTGCACTTGTACATGCCTGTTTGTGTTTGATTGAAGTGGAGACAATGACAGTCAAGGAGGGAAGATGTATTTGTTTGTGCTCTCGCCTCTAGAAGCCTCTCAGATCTCTCTGGGTTTCACATCAGAACGTTTCCCAGCTGTGTGGCCGTGCCCAGTGGCAAAGCTAAAAGTGTGTTTCTGTATGTGTGTGGAGGAAGGGCGATGCCTGAATACATATCATCTGCAGCTCGAAGAGAGAGAGAGCGTGAGACGGAAGAGACAGATGCAAACTACTGCTGTGGTTTGTCCATGAGGACTCAGGGTCAGGGTGCTGCAGTGGGCACTAACTACTGCTACACTAACCCCTGACATGAGATACTCAGACTGAGAGCACAGCATGAATGCATCACCAGACAGCTAAAACTCTGTTCACTGGGAGCAATGTCAAAGATTCTTTGCTGCTTTGGCTCTGCTTTTCAAAATCCTGCTTTGTTTTTTGGATAGTGATATGAGTGGGCCATAAAATCTGCTTTAGATATTCATGGTCCCCCAAAAAGATGATTTATAATGATTGTTGTGACCCAAGTGGGCCTCATGCAGGAAGCAATATAAAACAAATGTCCTATTCATTTTGTTCGTCTCCACGATTTGTTCTTATTTTGTTAGTACCCATTGATTTCTGGGATTCACCAGTGTTTTCTTTTTGTTGCTCTTCTCTTAGTTAAAGTCCCATATCATGCTCATTTTCAGGTTCATACTTGTATTTTGTGTTTCTACTAGAACATGTTTACATGCTTTAATGTTCAAAAAACACATTATTTTTATCATACTGTCTGCCTGAATATACCTGTATTCACGCTTTGTCTGAAACGCTCTGTTTTAGAGCATTTCAACGGAATGGCAACGGAATTGCGTTGCAAGGCAACAATTTGGGTCCATGTTTACTTCCTGTCAGCTGATGTCATTCACATACACTGCAACAGAAAATAAACTGGGACACATTTAGTATGTTTACGTTTAAAACTGTGTAATGGTCTAAATATTGTAGATTTGTGACATCACAAATGGTCGGATATCCTAACAGCTTGTTTCAAACGCACAGTTTCTGAATACGGGCTGTGTGTATTTCTCCGTATATTGAGCGTTTTGATAGTTTAACAGTATTTATATATGACTTAAACCTGCTTTATAATGTAAAAGACTTGAAAATCTCACTTTTTACAATATGGGACCTTTAAGAGAACACCAGTGGTTGAGAGCACTCTTACCATCTGTTTGAGAAAAAAAAAAAACATTTTGTTCTCACAGTTCAACAAATAGTTTGCCAACACAAGGAAGCACAAGTTTTATATTTGAGGAACATATAAAAACGCAGACTATCATTTATATTCAAATTTAGATTAGCACATGTTTTAGAGTAATTATAATGATTGTATTTTGGTATTGGTCCATTAATCCCAATTAAGACTATGAAAACCCTTGGACGTGCATGTGTTCAGCTTCTAACTGGCTTACACTGTTCTTTGATGCTTTTTGATTTCCCTGTAACAACAATACTGACGCTCTGGAAAATCATGTTTATTTTCTTTATGTTCATTTAACAGTACCTCAATTTCACTACTGCTGACATTGTTCTTCTTATAACCCTTTCTTTTTGTGGCATCTCTCCAATTCTTGGGCATGTGTCAGAGTCTTTGCACACGGCACAACACCTGCCCTTATATAGTGTTTGAGGGGGCATTACCTATGCTGATGACTGCCCTTATATAGTGTTTGAGGCGGCATTACCTATGCTGATACCTCCCCTTATATAGTGTCTGAGGGTGCATTACCTATGCTGATGACTGCCCTTATATAGTATTTGAGGAGGCATTACCTATGCCAATACCTGCCCTTATATAGTATTTGAGGAGGCATTACCTATGCTGATACCTGCCCTTATATAGTGTTTGAGGGGGCATTATCTATGCTGATGACTGCCCTTATATAGTGTTTGAGGCGGCATTACCTATGCCAATACCTGCCCTTATATAGTATTTGAGGAGGCATTACCTATGCTGATACCTGCCCTTATATAGTGTCTGAGGGGGCATTACCTATGCTGATACCTGCCCTTGTATAGTGTTTGAAGCGGCATTACCTATGCTGATACCTGCCCTTATATAGTGTTTGAAGTGGCATTACCTATGCTCATAATAAACAAGTCAGAATTCTTATTCCAGATTTCTCAAACGTCATTCCGACTAGTCAGAGTTGTTGTGCATGACGTTGCTCA
The DNA here is from genome assembly GCF_015220745.1 of Sebastes umbrosus. Classification (NCBI taxonomy): domain Eukaryota; kingdom Metazoa; phylum Chordata; class Actinopteri; order Perciformes; family Sebastidae; genus Sebastes; species Sebastes umbrosus. The sequence goes on along the minus strand of NC_051279.1, from coordinate 1,674,750 downwards.
TCAAGGCCTCCCATTGGATATCGGCCCAACAAAGCATCTGAACAGTGTCAGCAGAAGCTTTTGCTAATTTGGATAGTTTGGTAAAGTTGGAAAGATATTCAGAGATTCAAGGTTTGCAGATCAGTAACTCATCAGAGAACCATAGTTAAAACACCAACGAGGGCTCTTTCTAACCGTAGTGAGGTAGACAATGAGCTATACAACCTCATTTGAATCACAACCAGTCTTTAGTCCTCCGAGCTGGACACATAACATCGGTCTCTATGTGCAGCCGGCTGTGAGATGAGTGGTCGGGGACCACTGTGGATCAGATAGTTCGAAAATGACATGAAATAGAAAAAGAGCTCATCATCGAGGAGTCTGTGGCCAACGAGAGCTTTGTTCACTAGAGAGTTGTGGTAGAAATTTACAGCCTGTTGTAGATTTATTGTCTCCAGACACACTTTATAAACCCGTACGGCTGCAGTGCAGCGCCACAGTATGTTTGAATAGCTTCCACCTCACTTCAGTTCACTTGTTGTCTAGGATATATGAGTCTTGAGTTTGACTAATAGTCTGACTTTTGCAGACAACTGTCATTTTATTTACTTTTAAAACTGCTCTTAGTAGTATCTGCAGTTTCATGCTTCTGACTGCAGTCGGGTCCTCCAGTTCATTTTCATAAGCTTGTGAAATTAGGCGAAAATGTGGGAACGTGGAAGGTAACTCAATCTAAACCCTCACAGTAAACTGTCAGGGTGGTTAAGAGTCATTCAACTACACACAAGTCAATGGTCAATCAGGCCAGTCTGTAATAACTGAAGTGGGAAGAGATTTTTTCTTTACGTGTCCAAGCACAAAAAGCACAGGTGCAATTAATAGCACATTAATGAAGGCTGTGTACCATTTAGGTTCCTACCAGGGTTTGGTATTGTACCTGCTGGCTCATCAGACAGGCTTCCTTGGATACTAATGTTAGTAGTTCCACCTGTGCTTTTCATACTTTGATAAATCTGCTGTGAAAAAGGTCTGTTAGTGGAGACAATCATGGACCAATGGGATGTCGCCAGTGAGTGGTTGCATCCATTCCATAAAAAAACAACCTTTAAATTGAAGTCTCATTTGCAAAATACGGATTTCATCATTCTTATCCTGATCAATAATGTATTCAGAAATAGAATTATGAAAAATGAATAATAAGGGCCCATAAAAGAATTGCTTCTGATTTCCATTGATGACATTTGTTTCTTCACACTGACAGGAGACTCTGTGTGACTCTGAACCATCTCCATACTGAGCACAAGCGTCCTCCAGCTCTCTGCCTTCAGACAGAGCCCCAGTGTACTGGAGAGCAGCGCAGAGTGATGTGGTGTTTCCATTTACACCTCTGGGCCACATGGCAGCGCATGATGCAATACTGATGACTCTCTTACGATGGTAATCGCGCTTCTGTTCAAGGTGAGATTCAAATCGCTGAACATTATTTACACTCCATCTACTCCAATATGGCGTAATGGCTTCAGCGTGTGGTCCGACATTAGACTAACCGGTTATATCAACTTCTGCTGGACACTAGTGGGGAAAACACACATTCATGGGTATCAGCTGGTCGGTTTAAGTCAACACAAGCAGCAAGTCTTCTTTCTTTTTAACATTTTGTTTAGACATTTATGCCATTTAAACAAGGCAATTTTAAAACTGTTTTAATGTACACAGTAAGTAAATGCAAATTATCTACAACAGCAGTTCAAACAGTATCTAGTTCACACTGTACGACTCAAGCCCTGAGTTAATGCTCGCCGACAGTTTTTGGAGTTCCCCGACAAAAGCCCCAGATCAGAGGCAAATCCGTGTGTGAACTGTTCAAAGTAGTGAGCCGAGAGGCTGGGATGATACACCTACATCTCCCGATTCGATACTATCACGATACTCGGGGGCGGATTTGATATGTATTATGATTTTTAGGTATTGCGATTTGTTGCAATATTTGTTGACTTTTTTTAGACATTTCCTTCACAAATTAGTAGTATTTTCTTTTTCATTTGTAAAGGACATGTAATGTCGTTTATAGCTCTCCTGTCAGCTCCGTTCTCTTTATCCATCCATGGTCAGCTCCATCGGGGCTATTTGAATGCATTTAACATATATGTCAGTATATGGGTGCTCTACAGTCGTAGCGTCGGCCCATTTGACCACGGAGATGGGAGTGACGGCTGGCTCGACCGCCACGTAACCGCGATACGATAACGTTTCCTGTTCATGACTATACCCCTAACCCCTAACCCTATGCAGCTTTAGCAGTGATGTGTGAAAACCAATGTGTGAAACCCAAAGTGTTTCCATCCTTTACTGGATGTGTAGTGTGTACCACGCTGGATTTAACATGTGATGGTGCAGCTCGTATCCACGCTGACCCTCCGATGTTTTCTACTTTCTCGTTTCTCGCTGCGGTTTGTTTTGGTTGACGGATACGGAACGGATATGACGTCACATTACTCAGACTACAACAATAAAAGCAGTAACTTCCTTCTACCTCCACATAGACTTAGATGAAGCAAATATATAGATTCTGGCATTTCAAAATCTATTTCAAAATCGTAACAACAAAAAAAACCCCAACTTGTGATATGTAGGTGAATCATTCCAGATAACTAGGAGTCTAAAACTCTAGACCTGTCAGGAGTCTGTCAGGGAGCTACAGCCAATGAGGACACAGGTTGAGGGGAAACCTGGTGGAGGAGTCGCCTGTAACTGTGTGTGCTGCATTTTGCAACACGGACCAAAGTTGTTGATAGATTGATAAATATTGAAGACGTGGAAACAGGTTATTATGTGAAGGAGCGTGTGTGTGCTAACGACAACATCAATCAATCAGTCAATCAGCAGTGAGTTGTGTATAATGTGAAAGTAGAGCGATCTGACCACTTTGAAAGTTGTGTGGTGTGAACTTGGCTATAGGAACAATGGCTAATGATTGAGAAGGTTATTACTTGGTCAATCTAATAGCCGGCCGTAGGCATATGCTAATTAACCAGCTGCTCAGGGCCTGCCAGTGCCAACACTACTGGGGGCCTGAATGAACACAGTAGGCGAGTGAAGACCTTGTTCACTTCTTCCAGAATTTACATATTTTTAAATTCCTTTGTTGAACAGGTTAAGTGGGTACAGCAATGAGTGGATTCATTCATTTTAAAAGAAAACAGAACTGAGCTGTATATTGACATTTTATCAAGTTAGAATTTATTTTATTTTCACTGATTTTAATTGTAATGCAGAAACACTCTGTGGCAATAATTTGCAGTTTGCTCTTCAGTTTGCGCATGAGTGACTTACTGTTGTCAATGTGCATTCCAAGTGGGGGGCCTGGGTTCAGTTTCTGCTCAGGGCCCTGGGATTGCACGTGGGCCAGATCTGTCAGGCATTATCTGACGTAGGTCAACACATTATGTTGCAGAGACGTACACAAATGCATCCCCTTTATATTGTGTTAGCCATCGTCAATATCTCAACACAATACCTCGTGTTTTAGAACATATTCTGTGACAATGCACAATCTAAAAGTGAATGTCTAATTAATGTCTCTGATTAAGTTGTCTTCTGT